>NC_026148.1:11690937-11693848 GCF_000512975.1 Sesamum indicum | reverse complement strand
TAACTTTCAAAGAAAATGGTGCGCTAATATGGATATGTCTCCAGAAACAATATGATCTCAATGAAAAACTAATTTATGAATGTTTCAAAAGCCATTGACCACATAAAGACTTTGGCATTACAAAGCACAAGTTGCTTAGACAACTCATAGTGCACAACAGTGAAAGACCAGAGCAGAAGAAGCAATTCTGGAACTTCAATAATGGACTTTCAATTTGAATACACAGCCTTAAGACTCAATAAACATGTAAAGAACATGGCCCTGATTAACTTTAAGGCAAAATGTTCAAATATCATACATACATATGTGTAAAAGATTGTCCTTAGTTTACGAAATCTTGTGTTCTTGGAACCCCAACAATGCAACTTGCTGAGTTGACATCAAACAAGTCAAATCCTTAACTGAGTCATAAAATTCAACTAGCACATAAAAAGAAAAACCCCATATTTCCCCAAATTAAGATCCATCAGGAAAAAAATTAACAAACTGAATTAAGTCCAACAAAACAACAGAACAAAAAAACAAAATTGAATTGAAGAGGGAGAAGAAGGTTACCAGTTAGCATCAGAATTGAGGACTCAGGGAACTTAAACCGGTTGAGGAGCATATACTTCATGCACTTGGCATCATTAATACATCCCTTGAGCTCATGCCTCGAGAACTTATACGAGATCCCCACGATCACCGCCTTCTTCCGCCCGTGGGCCGACTGAGGCGGACCGCTCGGAGCGTGGTTGTACGGCGACGGAGGAGGGTAGTAGTTGTTGTACCCGTTGAAAGAAGAGGAAGTGGCGGGGTGATAGGATGGGGGAGGGGCGGGTGGACCAGCACGAGGGTCGGCTATGCGGGTGATGGCCTGGCAGATGGCGCAGCGGATGGAGGAGGCGCCGGGCGGCAGCTGGAGCGGCGTGTGGCAGTTGGAGCAGTTAACTAGCATCAACATTTTCGTTGATCGAGAAGAGGAGACTAATTGATGGAGGATCGATTCTTGTGAGGCAGGTGTGTTTATATGTATAAATGGGAAGAAGAGGAAGACTTGGTTGGGGGGAGGGGTCAATTTTGCTGCTGAGGAATTGGAGTTGGTGGGAATGGGGTAAGAAAGAGGGAAACAGTATTTATAAAGTTATATTAAAAGTTTGAGGAGACTTCCTATTGGCTACTTTTTCAAGATTTAATCAATACTTTTTATGGGTTTTTTAGTCTGATATTTTTATGCAAAATTACATAGGATAGGTTAAAACGGGTTTCCTAATTCGTCATTTACACATAAATTTCATGTAATTTGAAAAATTACATCAATATCCTTGAGGTTTATTTCTTTGTAACAAATAAGTCTCTCCACTAATCGAATTTTAGCGAATTTGTTGATATTAACAAAAAATTAAAAAAAATCTATATATACCCTGAATAACTCATTACTAACTTATAGTAGGTCAATAAATCAGTAATAAGTCAATTGATGGTAAATATCAATTTTCATTCGTATTTTTTTTGTTAATATCAGCAAATTCAATAAATTTTGACTAGTGGGGAACCTATTTATTAGATAGATGCAAACTTCATGGGTGCTAGATGTAATTTCTCAAACCACATGAGGTTTACATATAATTATACAAAATCTCAAAAGAGAAGAGTGTAGTTATCCCGAGTTACAAATACTCTCACATTACTTAAAAAATTATAAATATTTTTCTAAAATTGGTGGTCGTCTAACAAATATTCACTCGTGACAGCCTATTATAAGAGGGTATTTGTTAGATAATTATTAATTTTATAGAGTATTTATAAGTTTTCAAATAATAAGACGATATTTGTATTATAAAACTCAAGGACTGTTGTAATTTACTCAAATTATATATATGAGAGGAGAAAATTGAAAAGCATGGACAAAATTGATTTTCTAAAAAAACTTTATTTAAAATTTAGTTTGACTAGGTTCCACTTATTGTTCAGTATAATTATGTCGAGCCAAATATATTATAGTATCTGAATTTTATTGTTAATGTCAAATTAATATACATTAGATGGTCTTTATACAATTAGTATAGAATTTTTAGGAAAAATAATTAAAAATGAGCAAATTTTTATATTGAAATGAGTTTTTATTAATAGAAATGTGTTCACATTAATATCATAATAAACTGAGAAATATTAGGTTGATTAATATGTTATATAAGAACATTGAAACCAAACAGATCAAGCACCAGTACAATGGTTTTTGGGGTTCAATAGGATCACAATGGTCAAAAGATTTTTATGACAATCCTTAGATCATTTGAGAAGTAACCTACAAAACAGGAGTTAACACTTTGATGTTTAAGTCAATAATTAAATTACTAAAAAGGAAAGCTTGAAATAACGAAAGATAATGATGCAATAATTGATATGAGGTGATCAAATGTTGAAATTCAAGCTAAATTAAGCTCAAATGCAAAAAATAAGTAAGAAATATAAAAAACAGTGTTGTTTGTCGAGAGAAAAAAGCGTAGAGTATAGATTGTTTGGGTTATCGATTTGACTACACTATGGCCTTTATTTGTAAAAGGCTTTAGAGTAAAATCCAAAAGTTGGTTACTGCAATCTGCACATCATTGGAAAGTTGCAGATGTTACCTAACTAACATAAGCATCAAAACATAATTTGGACTTATCTGAATGGGAATATGAATGTTTGAGTATGTCTTACCCAATCAACTCGATAATTTTGAAGTTTTTGTAACTAACTGTTTAATAGAGTTGATTTCACATATAGGGGGAATTAGCTGAAAGATTTTAACATGACGTTGCTTGAGATTTGGGGAGTTTTTATGATGCAACCTCCTTACTGTTTGTTGAGTCATCTTGTTGAATCGAATTTACTTTTAGGCTCTACCGTATTAGTTTGTAAGCGTAGGAAGTATGGATTTGGTACC
>NC_026148.1:11672689-11690927 GCF_000512975.1 Sesamum indicum | reverse complement strand
GTTCGGTGGGACGCCCATCTTTGTTTTGGGCTTTAGAGAAAAATAATTGAGGAAGATATCAGTAACTATACCTATTTCATAATGGTTTGAATGAAAAGTATTGACGCAAATAAAAAATTTACATACACCTTTAATTTTACTACTTATCCATACACATACAACACACTGACGCTACACAACATACAGACACACATGTGACGTGGAATCTTGTGTTGGGAATAGGGGATGGGTCAATCCAATGAAATAGGCTTTTGATGTTGACTTTTTGCGGGCGGAGTTGGCACTTGGCTGCGCTTTGAAATGCATTCTCCTGGTTGGCCACTTTCCTTCTTTATATGAGTATCTTAATATAATTAATTATGTAATGCTAAAATGTTCATTAAAATTTTGCTGCAATTATTGCATAATGATTTGGGGTATGGTCACCCAATCTAAATATTTTTCATGTATAAATTTTTTGAAATTTCAATCGAAATGTATATTACTTTGCATAATGTATCAGTTCGTTTGAAATAAATTAGAATATTTTACATTCTACAACACTATTTAAAAAAAATAAAATTTATTTTAAATTGTACATCTTTCACATCAACATAATTAACTTAAATATCGAAGGGTTTTCATGGAGACTTTCCAACAAGTTTGACAATGTTCGTTTTCTCAAATCATAAATACCTGAGGTGAATACAAACTCTCGGCCCGACCGTGTAAATATATTTTACAAGGCATGATAAATAAAATATAAAAATGACATGGACCCTTTTTCAAAATCATAATGAATGATTAATTGGGCATTATGAGGGATAATAAAGCATTTCACTGTCAAACCAAAACCCTACAACTTTTTGGAGACAAAAATCTTTAGGAGTTTCTAATGATAGTTCAAGTCTTGGACAAGATATATAAGACATCATATGCAGCACAAAAGTTTTGCCCAAATTTCAATGATTCCGATTATGTGATCTTTTGGACAACATGTTAAAATACTTACTAAGGCAACATATATATATATATATATATATATATTCCAAAATTCCACTTTCTCACTCTTCTTAAAAAATCCCACCAAATCTTAATTTATAATTTAGGGTCAATTGTATCTACGGCACTAACTTTTTATACCATTATACTAATTTTTTTGTTATGTTGATAGTGCATTTAAATTATTTTTTTTAAATATGATTTATTGATTGATTGATTTATTTTTTATTATAATGTATTTTAAAATATGAATAAATATTTTTTATATGTATGTAATGACAGTGTGCCACTACAGTTAGTTAAATTAAAAAAGAAAAGGCAATCCATCCCCGAAGTTTTTATAAAAGATGCTCACTGCTCCCTATGTGAATAAGCCTGTTAATTATATTTTTCATAATTACAAAATTAACTGTTATAAGAAAAATATGCCAAATGGATTATTTAATTTAGTCATTTTCAATTTTTTCTAAAAAAATTAAGCAAGGAAAAATATAATTGTCACATTATCGTTTAAGAACTATATAATTATTCTCCATTTAAGGAGAACATTTGTAATTTTTTAAATAATTAATAAAAATATATTTATAATTATACCAAACGTCAAGGAAAGTAGCTGTAATTGGCTTTTATTTTTTTTCCAATTTTGGTTGGATTTGATATGAATTTTTTAGATGAATTTTTTTTAAAAAAAAATCTTGTAAAATTTTGTATTAGTGATTATGAAAGTTTTGGTAAAATCAATAAATATCACCTCACTATTCTAACTTTTTTAAAAGAAATGACTCTTAAGAATAAAAAATTATTTTGGGAAACCAAATTCTATTTTAGAATGTGTCTTAAAGTGGAAAGGAGAGTAATAATTTGGGACAGAGGGCATCTAAGTGGGACTTGGGGTATCCAAGAAAAAGAGATCATCACAATCTCAATATAATTAGGGTAAATTACAAATATTTTTTTTAAAGCTTGATATAATCAATACCCTTTGATTTTAATAACTGTCTAATAATTAGTATAATCCGTTAGGTTTTCATCTATTTTTGCAGTGAACTAACTACAATGCCTTTGTGAATTAATAATTATAATTTTATTTATTTTTTTAATTTTTTATGAACTAGGTGGATTTTTTTTTTATAATTTTTTAAATTTTTTCATCCACCCCATCCAAATTTTTCATACCTCCAACCAAGAATTACATAATTTTATCAAACATTGGAGGAGCATTTATAATTTTTCAAACAATGAAAGAGTATCATAATTATGTCAAACTCCAGAAGAGATCGTTGTAATTTACCCATATATTTAAGAGTCAGAACAACTAAAAAAATGTTCTTGAAAAGTTAAAAATAATAATAATAATTATTATGATAATTCACTACAAGAAAATATGACATTAATTAAAGCTGTCATTAAATATATATTAAGTGACAATAATTTTTATTTTGTCATTATATATAGTTATTAGTAACAAAAATTATGTATAAAGTTGTAACTAAATACAAATAGTGACACCTCTATATATAGACAACTAATTAGTAACAACACAATATTGCTAGTCACAACTATTAATTATTTGTTAGGCTTAAAGTCAATTTTCATCCCCCAACTTCAGGCCATTCTCGTTTTAATCTCCTAAGTTATTAGGGTTCCAATTTGGTCCCGTAAAACTGAAAAAATCTCAATTTTGGTGCAAATTTGGTCAGAAAGTTGAGTCACTCGCCGGAAAAAAGGCATGTGACTTTTTCAATTGGGGCTTGCATTGTGATTGGCTAAAAATAAAAGGCTAAAAGGCAATTTTCGTCCCCTAACTTTAGGCCATTCTCGTTTTAGTCCCCTAACTTCAGGCCATGTCTTTACCACATCATCTTTTTCAGCCAATCACAATGCAAGTCCCAATTTAAAATGTCACATGCCCGGCATGTGACTTTTTTTCAACGAATGACTCAACTTTTCGACCTAATTTATACCAAAATTGAGATTTTTTTAGTTTTACGGGATTAAAATAGAACCCTAGTAATTTAGGGGATTAAAACGAGAATGGCCTAAAATTAAGAGACGAAAATTGCCTTTAAGCCTTATTTGTTACCATTAGGTCGTCACTATACATGTGTAACAATTTTGTGTACTTTATTGTTTGAAAAAAAAGGGATATACATATATATATATATATTATATCTAATAGAAGATTAATATGTTAATTAAGGGGTTAAGTCATAATATATCAAAACTCTAGAGATGTCTATCTAATTAATGCTATATATTATTGGAGAGAGGCTTTTTGGTATCCTACTCAATTTTGATTTGTTATTTATTTTTAAAATGTTAAATTAATTAATTATTTTTAATTTCTCCATTTATTATAATTTTTTATAACTATTTTAGGTTGTTTTTTCTTCCCTACTTTTTGATCTTTTTTGTGTCAATGATTTTATAAATCAAACTATTCGTATTAACTTATATATTATCTTATATTATGTACTTTTTTACTCAATTAAATTAAATAATACAATTTGTATAAATATATTATTTCAAATAATCTTTAAAAGAATTATGCACATACCCACTAGTTATCTATACTAGTTAGTACCTCTTTGGTGTCTTTGATATGACATTTTCAGCTTTTTTTCCATTGCACTTGCTAGCTTCCAAACTTTATTCTCACTATATCCAAATGGCAAAAAATTTACATTTTAAAATAATAATTTATTTTTAGCTAAATTTTATTTTATTTTTTTTCAAAATTATTTATTTTTTTGTCAATCCTTTTCATATTATTCTTTTCTCTTATTTTTTTTCACCTCCACTCTTGATATTTTGGCAGCCTTCCATTGACTATTTAATAGAAAAGACCAAGTGCTAAGTACGAGGCCGTAAGGCCTGTTATCCTCGAGTCCATGCACATCATATTTTTTGTCAAATAACTAACGAGAAGCTACTAGAAGATAAAAAATGAGTTTCTTTAACTTACAGGATCAAAATGAGAATTTTGTGTGAACGAAAAATACAATTTCTATCCAAATAAATACATACACCAAGAATTTTAACAATATTTAATATTTATACTTTTTAAATATTTTTGCAGGCACAGGGATTGTGTCATGCCAGCATATCCTTATTTCCAAGTCATCAATGTAAAGCTAATTAAACAACAGTATATATCTTAAGTCTTGACCACTCCATCATCATTAATGATCACAAAATCCCATTGAAACGCGATGCTCCCGGATTCTCCTCCTCTCAGAATCCAACAAATCTGCGCTACTATTTACGTAATTTAAAGGGAAATCTAATTCAGAGACACAGTTCTCGAATCCCTCCGCAGCAGCCAGACAGGGAGAGAACTCTTCTCATTAGTCTATCCGAACAAGAACTCCACTTCACATCATCTTCATTCTCCTACCTAAACTCTGCGACTCATGTAATCAGGACAGCGATATACATATAAAGAAGAAAAACCCCACGAAAAAGCATGCCAAAATTCTACCACACAAGGGATAAATTGATTATATGGATATGCAGAAGACTCGCGTTGATTGTGCTGTATACTTGCTGTTAATCTTCGGAATCTCAGTTGTTTTGATGTCGGATTTCAGCCGCAATGCCTCTTTGTTCAGGTTGCCCAAGGCCCATAAGTTGCCTCCTTCTAGAGCCGTAAGTAATCCAGCATTCAATGATCGTGTCATCTAAAAGTTCAAAGCGCAGTTATTTTCTTGATCTATCTACCTAGGGTTTTCTTAACTTTGAATGTTGTTTTATGGTTTGATACTTGATGTTTTGTGTATGTTTCTGTAGATCAACATGCCTGTCCGTAGAGATGAGCTTGAAGAGTCATTAGCGGCAGCGGCAGTCTCGACCACAGACAAGACTGTAATAATTGCCATCATAAACAAAGCGTACGTAGAAGGTGATAAGCCGATGTTGGATCTGTTCTTGGATGGTTTTTGGCTAGGGGAAGGCATCAGGGAATTAACCAATCAACTCTTGATTGTGGCCATGGATCAGACTTCTTATGAAAGGTGCAGATTTCTTAGGCTTCATTGCTACAAGCTGGAGACAGAAGGAGTAGATTTCATGGGAGAAAAGGTTTATATGTCGGCTGATTTCATCAAGATGATGTGGAGGAGAACACTTTTCCTTGGTGATGTGCTCAGACGAGGTTACAACTTCATTTTCACAGTAAGTTTTTAAAGCAGTATTGTCACAAATATTTTCTTTAATTACATGACTATTTTCTTGTCTATGTTGTTATCTGTGCATGGGTCAATAGTTTAGACTTTATTTGGACTTACAGATTTGAATTTGAATAAAGAATTTGTAAAAATGATTTCAAATTTATTAGTTCAGATTTAGAGGTGAAGTATTTGAAATTCTTGAATTTAGAATTATCAAAATATATTTAAAAAATTTATTATTAGACATTTATGCAATATTAGTTGCGTGCACCTCGACTGTGGAAAATTATATTACGTAGATGAATTTATGTTTTTAATCCCACGGTAGGAGTTCAATATTTTTAGTTTTTACTTTACGGGATTTTCGGAATTGTCATAAAATTGAAATAATTTGACATGATTGTAACTAATCTGTTTGACAGGACACTGATGTACTATGGTTGAGGAATCCATTCCCATATCTGAGCAGAAAGAAAACCCCGGACCTCCAAATCAGCACCGACAAGTTCAACGGCAAAGAGTGGTCGGAATCCAACCACATAAACACAGGATTCTACATGATCCAATCCAACAACAAGACCATAGCCCTTTTCGACAAGTGGTACGCCCTCAAAGACATCACCCCGGGACAAAAAGAGCAGGATGTCTTGTTTGATTTGATGCGACGGGGATTGTTCAGACAACTGGGCCTCACTGTCAGGTTCCTCGACACACTCTACTTCAGCGGCTTCTGCCAGGACAGCCGCAATGTCACAGCGGTCGCCACCGTCCACGCCAACTGCTGCCGTAGTATCTCCGCCAAGCTGGCGGATTTGACCCGAGTGATTCATGATTTCAGGAGGGCCAAGAGATTTCCTCCCAACGTAACGGCGACGTTCCGGTGGACGAGTCATACAGCTTGTAGGAAATCCTGGAAGGATTAATTAATTTATAATTGCCTGGAATTTGCTCAAGTTTGAATTTCAGTTTAAATACAATTTTTTTGATGATACACAAATATATTATAAATACCTGTAATTTTTAACATTAACTGTATCTCAATTTTAGGGACTACCATAATTTTTTGGGATAATTAAACTATCATCTCTTAAATTTTGGTATAATTATATTTAAATTCTCTGTTATTTGATGAATTATATTTAGTATGTATGACGTTTGTTTCTACCAAAAATAGACTTTTTGTTAGTCAAAATTTATCAAATTTACATATATTAATAAAAAACTTGAATGAAAAATTTTTATTTTTACCCCCAATTAATTTATCTCTAACTTATTGATAGTCAAATAAATATTTTTTGGTCAAACTATTCTTGTACATTTTCACGTGCACACGTGACCACAAAAAATGGGGATTCTCTAAAATCTGACGACTTAATTTATGTGGAATTTTTTCTTAAATTGTTGCTTACGTGACAAGGATGCCGTGTTTAAAAAAAACACATCTCCCTGCCAATTCACCTTCTCATCCCATGTAAGGCTTGTCATCGAAGGGAAACCAACATCACGTTGAAGGCACGTGTTCTCTTGTTCATAGAAATATACTAAGGGAAAATTTTGGGGGTGGGGGGTAGGGGGGCGAGGGTGAGGGTTTAGGGTGTGGAGGGTTTTTTTTTAAAATTAAATTTATATTATATAAAATAATAATTTTCTTTGTCATAATTATTTATAAAATAATAATTTTAATTTTATAATTTTATGTATTATATGATATAAAAAAGAATTTTATTTTTATAATCTATAAGTATTTATAATCACCTATAAGTTTATGTATTTTCTATAATTTAAAATTTTATGTGCTTTTTTATCTATAGTTTTATAATTAAATAAAATAATTATCTTAATAAAATAAAATAATTTATATTTACCTATGATTTTATGTATTTTTTTATCTATATAATCTATAATTATTTATAAAATAACAAAAAAAATTATTATCTAGAATACTTTATGATCTATAAGTATTTATAAAATAATTATTTATAATTTTATGTATTAATGTTTTTTATCGATGATTTATTCTTTTTTAAATTGGTGTATTGAGTTATACATTTTATTCTAATTTATAATATATTTTAAAATATGAAAGATTATTTATTTTATGTATGTATAAACGATGTGTCACGAAAGCTAGTATAAAATATAAATTCAGAGCTTGTTCTTATGCAATTTGACCCTCCCTTTTTTTTATGTAAGTGCTTATATCGGAAAGGAAAGATAAAAATATATTCACTTCAAGTGACAATTCATTCTTTAGTGCCACATGGTACAAATTAAATCATGAACAAAATTACTGGACTAAAAAATATAATTACTTAAGAAAATAAATTCAACTCATCTGCCACGTCAGACTTTAGTGCCACGTGGAATAAAAAATCTCCAAATTGAAGCAATTCTGACGAAAATTGAAAGATTCATCCGACGCAGTAGCAACTTGAAGTACTTTAGAATATAGTGTATAAAATGTAATAATTATAATTCTAATTAGTGGCCTAAAATTGAACGAGAGTCAAATTAATGAATTAATTTTTTTTTCATATATATATATATGACCATGTTCTCACAACTCACTCGCCCCTAGCACTAATTAATATTTAAATTTCCTTAATCCACCACTATTAGATGACTACAAATACTTCTATTCATTGTTTTAAAAATTGTAAACATCTCTTAAAATTAACGATCGTTTAATAAATATTCTTTGATGACAGCTCATTTTATGAGGATATTTATTAAACAATCATTGATTTTAAAAGAATATTTATAATTTTTCAAGTATTTATAATTATAATAAATTTAAAATAAATCGGTTGTAATTTAGCAGTAATGTATATATCCTTTAATAATGGTAAAGTTGTATTTTCATCTAAACACACCCCTTATCTTTATGAATATAGCCCCATCCGTAGGAAGACAAGTAAAGAAACCCCATAACCTCGACATTATTAATCCATATCTATATCTATATATATATATAGCACAAATTACAATAGCTCAACTCTCTCTCTCTCTCTCTCTATATATATATATGTTCTACGTCGCCGGAGGTTAGAACATGGCTCAGGCAAAAACCCGCTTCAAATTCGCCATATACGTGCTTGTGATCATCTCCATTGTTTATATTTTCACCCTAGACATTACCAAGAACCAGCGTTTCTTCAATTCCCATGATCACTTTCCTCTTCCGAAAACAGTAAGTTCATTCATTTCCAGACAACCCAAAATTCGGGGTTTTAACAGTTAAAACTGTCAGACAGGAGAATTATTATTATCCCACGAAAAATTTTCCATCTACTTATTTCCGTTTGATCATTTCAGAACAACGTAACCGGGGACGAGCTCGACGAGGCGTTAGCAGCAGCTTCCACATCGGACAGGACTGTAATAATCGCCGTAGCAAACAAGGCGTACGTAGACGGCGATAAGCCGACGATGCTGGACTTGTTTCTGGAGGGTTTTAGGGCGGGGGAGGGCACCGAGGGGTTGATCAACCACCTCCTGATTGTGGCCGTCGATGGGACTTCGTACGACAGGTGCAGATTTCTGGGCCTCCATTGCTACAAGCTGGAGACGGACGGTGTGGATTTTGTCGGGGAAAAGGTCTATATGTCGGAGGATTTCATCAAGATGATGTGGAGAAGAACGCTTTTCTTACGGGATGTGATCTACCGAGGTTACAACTTCATTTTCACGGTAACGTTTTCCGCTTACTGCTTTGACTCTTGAATGCGACTTCTAATTGACTTTCCGGGAAAGTGAATAAATTTTCACTTGTTATCATGTATTTATGTATGTATTAATTAGTTGAAGATATTCAATTTTATATGATGACTATAAAAAAATAATCTTAATGACAAAATAAGTACTTGAAAGATTAGTATCATCCATAATAATTAATCTTAAATGATCAAAATTTCATCCGACAACAGTTTATAAAATTTTATTAGTAACAAAAGTTTTATTTAATTGTAACTATTGATAATTAGTAACGTGTAATATATAAAGAACTTGATCATAATAACTACATACATATACATGTTAATCAATATCAATTATTTGTATAGTAATAATTTTATGCATAATTTTTTATCGTTAATTAACTATCATTAGCGATATTTTTTAATTTTGTTATCGTTAAGAACTTTAAGTGATAAAAGAGAACAATTATTATCACTCAATTTAATCACATAATTAACTAATTAATTAGTGACAATTTACCTATAAATACGCATCATATAGTAATTATAAAATTATAGATACACCTTTTGAGGGACTGAACAAGAAGCGTATTTGTAATTATAACTTCAAATACAAAAATTATACTTATAATTTTGTATAAATATAAAAAGTATTTATGTAATTAAATCTAATATCACAAAATATCAATATTATTATTTATCTTAAAAATCAATTTTGGAATAGTGGAGTTGATTGATCAATATTATTATTTATCTTAAAAATCAATTTTGGAATAGTGGAGTTGATTGATCAATATTAATTAGGAGCTAGCTAGAGAGCCCTCATTTTCATATTAATATTTATAGAGAAAATAATAAATTAATTAGTGCCTAATTTGAAGTTAAATTTTTTGAAAATGGACTATATATAACCACGTACGTGTGAGGATCATGATATCTTATTATTACATAATTAGAGATCCAATAAATCAGGGAGACATGACTTACATAAAAATTAATATTATAACGTGGTTGCATGATTTTTCTAAATAATCAAAATACTAATTAGTTGTATTGCATGATAGGATAGTACGTAGTCCGATATTAATATTATTAATAACCTCGACGTGCATACGACAGGACATTATTATAAACATGGATATCTTAATAATTGTCCATGGATCTCAAAGTAATTATTCTATTAATTATAAAATAATTTAATTGTGAAAAATGTATTACTGGATTAAAGAATTGTTTGACCATTTGATTTTTATACCATATATAATTTTTCTTTTTTATTTTTAACATGGCGAGGTAAATTTGGGGTTTTGTAGACAAATATGCAAAATTATACTTTTAGCTCCATAAGATAGGGGTTGAGTCATTTTCTTTACGAAATTTTTAAAATGGTCCAAATTAAAAAACTTGTCATATTTCTTATTTGTTTTATAAAAATTTTAAAATAGTTTCAAATTAAAAAAACTTGACAAATTTAGCCTCGTGTCCAAGTTTTCTTAAAAAAGTAAACGGCAAGGACATGTGCTATGTACACATCCATCAATTGTCTGATAAGCCGAGCTAATGGACACACGCATTGTGCGTGTTCTGCCTGTCTATTTTTCACTGAAACTTGGATATATGACTAAACGCGTTTAGTATTCTCAATTTTGAGATCATTTTAAAATTTTCGTAGCGCAGAGGACTAATTATGTCAAGCTTTTCTAATTATGGGACTATTTCAAAAATTCTATAAAGCAGGTAATTAAAAATATTGTATCTCCTATCCTATGGGATGAAAAGTGTAATTTTTCCTTTACAAATCTTATATTTAATGTAAAAATAGAAAAATAATATTTTTCATCCCATAATTTAGACTTTGCACTAATCGTATTGTTTGTGAAACTCTAAAAAATACTCCCATAATTTTTAAGAAATTATCACTTAAATTCCTATCAACTTCTGTACGAAATTGACAAAAAAATCACGTATAGACCAGATGGCAGTTTCCCTTTGTTTTAAAAAGATAACGGCATTGTGACAGGCACGTAATTTTCTTTTCTCCATCAATCTTCCTAATACATGTTTATAGAAGACTGATGAAAATAAGATTCTTTTGTAAATTGTAGGATTATTTTTTTATAATCTCCTAAACAATAAAATTGAAAAAATACCAAGCCTACATTATGGCCCGGAAAATGAGATTTTCCCTATAAAATATATATACTCGAGTCATGTTCTAACCGGGTAATTTGTTTTCACAAGCAAATAAGATTTTCTCTTTGTCTGAATCCTATATATTATTTCATCTATTTTTTATTTAATATATAATGTCATGTGTACAAAATCAATATGATATATATTTTAGGGTTAATTACACTTAGGTTTAGTTTAAAAATATTTATATTATATTTTCTCAAAAAAAAAAAAAAGTTTTGAACTTACACTCATCATCCCTTTAAAAAAAATTTCGCTTTATACCTGACCTCCTTCCATTAGGGTTTGGACGAAAAATACTAATATAAATAAAAAGATTGACATAAATTTTTTATTTTGAGCCTCTTAAATATTTTTATATATATTTTTATACTTATAAAGGGATAAACATAATATATATTTATATATATGGAATGAGGTTAATATTATTATATTTTTTTCTTTATAAGTACAAAATTATTATATAAAAACGTTAAATGAGGGATGGAATTACAAATTTAAGCAAATTTTTTTTGCTAATATTAATATTTTTTTTGTCTAAATCCTAACAAAAGGGAGTGAGATATAAACAGGGAATTTTGGATGGGGTATAAGTATAATTTCAAAATTTTTCGGGAGAAAGTATAATTTTATATTTTTAGAAAAAGTATAAATATAATTAACTCTATATTTTATTTAATTAAAGATTTTGTACAATACCTTAGTGTTAGTTCTATTTTTGTTTTACGACAGGACATTGATGTATTATGGTTAAGAGATCCATTCCCATACTTAACCACAAAACAACCCCTAGACCTACAAATCAGCACGGACAGGTTCCGGGGCAATCCATGGTCCGAATCCCATCGTATCAACACCGGGTTCTACATGATCCGATCCAACAACAAGACCCGAGCCCTGTTCGACGCCTGGTACGCCAACAAGGACAACTCCACCGGGCTGAAGGAGCAGGATGTTCTGGAGAAGCTGATGCGCCAAGGCTTTTTCAGACAGCTGGGGCTCAAAGTCAAGTTCTTGGATACTCTCTATTTCAGCGGGTTCTGCCAGGACAGCCGCGACGTCACGGTCGTCGCCACCGTCCACGCCAACTGCTGCCGCGGCATGGCCGCCAAGTTGGCCGACTTGACCATGGTGGCGCGTAATTGGAAAAGGTACAAGAGGCTCGCTTCTGCCAATGCAACCTCCACGTTTAGGTGGTCGCTTCATAGAGCTTGTTGGAATTCATGGAGGAATTAATTATTGCAAAATATTAGTAATTTAATTGGGGAGAATTACATTTTTCGTTCAGAACTCATGTTCAATGGTTTAAATAACAAAAAATTATAATTTTAGTCCAATTAATAATTTAGAGATTGATATTTCCTATTTATTTTTCAACCATCTATTAATTTACTTAATTATAAACCATTAATAAATTATTTTCATATAGCATATATTGGCATGCCATAATTAAAACAATTCTATTTTAATAAAAACTCCATCATTTCTTTCCCAAAGAAAAGTTACCTATCATTAATTAATAATAATTTATCGCTCTTACTTTAAATATATATATATACATACAAATATATATATGTAACTCAACTAATTAATGTTCTTGCAACCCGTCAACCAAGTTTAAGCCATCTACATACACAACGGACTGGACTATTTAAATAAAGGCCCACACATAGTGTGTGATGTCCACAGAATTTTATATATAATTGAGTAATTAATTGGTAAACATTGATAAAATATAAATTTAATCATAAATAATTACAGGTTGAAATTGCAATATATTAAAATTTGAACAAAGTAAATTAGAGCTTTGTACAAAATTTGGGAGCAAATTATATTAATTAAGAAATTAGGTAAGACGTAATAGGTAGTTTTGAAAAAAATTAAATAAAACAAAAAAAAGGATAAGAATTGATGGGTGGGCCATCACCTTTCAAGATTATGTGCTATATCACACAAGCTGTGTAGTGTGTGATATGATTGATAATGGGGTACGACACGAATTGTGTGTTGTGTAATATCAGAAAAAAGGAAAAGAAATGAGATATTAGGATTGAGATGGTAATGATAGCCGGCAAAGATAATTGAGTGGTGCACTCCAACTTGGGCAAGCAGGGCCCTCAAAAAGTAAATGAAAAGATCAGGTATCATGTCGTGGACTCGTACATGATTGTGGGTATGTGTTAGTTCTTACTTCTGTTGTTAGTATATGATAAATATTTGTTGGTTGGTGTGACTTCATTATACTTAACTTGTTGTTGTGTGTGTGTGTGTATACTGTTTGGACCGTGACACATGAAGTTGAGAGTTTGGACTATGGAGTTTTTAAATATACTGTTTTGTTGTCGGGTTTTGCGTTTTCAAATTCTTTACAGCCGGATGTTGCGTTATCTTCTTTTTAGTTTGTGTATATGAGTACATCTGTGGAAAATAAATATAAACTTTTGAGGATGCCTATAATATATCTTATAACATATATAAACATATATTATATTGATAAAAATAGAAATTTATTTCATTGGGTAAACGAAAATTTCTTGTAAAATATACAATATTAATGAAATGATATACTAATTAGTGGTAATTAAGTATGATGCCGTAGCTAGACAGTACTACATAGAGTCACTTATAGAAACGCTTATAAAAAAAAAAAAAGCGTCATGAATGATAATACTAATATAAAAAACATCCTATTCCTGAGGCAAAAACTGAGCTTGATCTGCTGCTTGAGTCGGCAAGACTCAGTTATACTTGAGGTGTGGCGGGAGGAAGCAACCACTTAGACCCCTCAATATAAGCAATGCTAATGAACGACTTAACCTCTGCATCACTCAGCTGCTTACCATATGCCGCCCTCTTGCTAAGATCGGAACCTGGCCCCTCATTGTGGTATTCTCCAAAATATACAGTACTGTACATACAAAAATTAATGAAATTAAGCGATTATTAGAGAAAGACAACATTTGCATGAATGGCTGACCTGTCGGTATGGTTTTGACCATTATTAGACCATCCTTGAGGATTTACAGCGTCGCTCAATTGAGAGTAGGCAAAGATGACCCGACCGTAGGGGAACCAGGACCTGGCCAGGTACGCTGTCCCGTTGGTGCCCGTCACCCTGCAATGTACAAAAACATACCCGTTTGCCTCGTTGTGCTTCGACCTCGAGTGCGCTGCAATGAACGACACTGGATCGCCTGGAATCACATGTATCTCCGAATTCTACGTCCGAAAAATACACAAGTATAAGATCATATAATACGTAGGTACTGTCGGTATATGAATATTTTCAATCAAGAATATACTTATTTACGTTTTGGCTTTCTTTCATCTCGAATTCAATACTAACTTGGGCATCAAAATGATAACATCTTTTCTGCAGGTCCCGCTTCAAGATCCATATACACCTTTGGCCCAAGTTTCGAACCACAGTTCATATCCCTTGGGCCTGTGCGACTTTTGAACGCACCAGTCACAATTATAATACATTCCTACAATTAATTACCGTCTAATAAATACAGTCATATAAAGTTGTGTCACGAGGAGTTATTTGCTACATGACCATTAATTTTAAAGAATATTTGTACTTTTTAAAACAACGAGAGAAAGTATTTATAATTATGAAAGATTTTAAGAGAATGTATTGCAATTTACCTATATGCTAATAGTCGGGGATTAAGGAAATTAAAATATTAATTAGTGGTTTTGGCGAGTGAGTTGTGAGAACATGGTCATCTATATATATATCTATACTATTATAAAAGAAAACTTTTTGTTGTACTAATTTTTGAATATTTAAATTTGCCCTTTAATTTATTTGTTTTCTTAAAAAAATTGATCAAATTAGTAATTTAAATATTTTTTTAATATTTTGACATTATGTTTTTTTCTCCCTTAACCACGCGCTACTCCACATTTTTCTCTCACTTTTACTTTTCCACATTTATTATAATTTATTCTGTTTATAATTTTTTTTTCTTATCATCTCACACTAAGATTATTTTTAAATACTTGCAGAATTACGTGAGATGAAAAACTAGTTATTATAAAAGAAAATCTTTTACTGTACCAATTTTACATTACCAAATTTACCTCTAAATTCACTTCTTCCCTTCAAAACAAATTTGGTTAGAATAGTAATTTTAACCAAATTTGTTTTGAAGGGAAGAAGTGAATTTAGAGGTAAATTTGGTAATGTAAAATTGGTACAGTAAAAGATTTTCTTTTATAATAACTAGTTTTTCATCTCACGTAATTCTGCAAGTATTTAAAAATAATCTTAGTGTGAGATGATAAGAAAAAAAAATTATAAACAGAATAAATTATAATAAATGTGGAAAAGTAAAAGTGAGAGAAAAATGTGGAGTAGCGCGTGGTTAAGGGAGAAAAAAACATAATGTCAAAATATTAAAAAAATATTTAAATTACTAATTTGATCAATTTTTTTAAGAAAACAAATAAATTAAAGGGCAAATTTAAATATTCAAAAATTAGTACAACAAAAAGTTTTCTTTTATAATAGTATAGATATATATATAGATGACCATGTTCTCACAACTCACTCGCCAAAACCACTAATTAATATTTTAATTTCCTTAATCCCCGACTATTAGCATATAGGTAAATTGCAATACATTCTCTTAAAATCTTTCATAATTATAAATACTTTCTCTCGTTGTTTTAAAAAGTACAAATATTCTTTAAAATTAATGGTCATGTAGCAAATAACTCCTCGTGACACAACTTTATATGACTGTATTTATTAGACGGTAATTAATTGTAGGAATGTATTATAATTGTGACTGGTGCGTTCAAAAGTCGCACAGGCCCAAGGGATATGAACTGTGGTTCGAAACTTGGGCCAAAGGTGTATATGGATCTTGAAGCGGGACCTGCAGAAAAGATGTTATCATTTCGATGCCCAAGTTAGTATTGAATTCGAGATGAAAGAAAGCCAAAACATAAATAAGTATATTGAAAATCGTAATATGGTGAATAAAGTCGGTGAAAAGCATAAGAATATGTGATAACGTGCTTGTAGACTACTCAAAAAATATTTAGAGAGTGAGAGACGTTAGAGGGGTGTTTAGAAAGTGAGAGACGCCAAAGAAGTCAGAAAGGTGTCCCCTATATGGAGGATGGAACCTATATTTATAGGGAGAGTGCCGCTGTCTAGTGGGGGTGTATCTCACTCCCGAGATTCTTGTGGAAGTTGGTTGGAATGGTTGGCATAAGAGGTAGGTCGTCTTTATCGCAACTGGATGTGCATTACTAAGAATCTCCTTTAGTCTACGGAAACCCTTCACTTGCAAAGAGTTTTTGTTGCGAGGGAGTGCCTCCTTGCTTATGCAGACTTCTATATCTTGGGAGACCCCTCGCCTGTGAAGAGTCCTGGCCTCAAGGGAGGTCCTCCTAGGGCTAATGTGGTTCAAGTTGGCTGCTAACACCAGATTGATAAGGTGTCATGTGGGAAAGAGGGCTGCCACCTGTCTGTCCCCTTTGGCTGAATATTTTGGCGATCTTTGATAATGATCTGAGTAGGGGGATCACTTAGGCCTCTCAGGTGCTTTCGTTCCTTTCTTCCTTGGGCTAGCTTATTTTTATGAACATCAGTAGCCCCCCCTCTCCCTAATAAGTGGAGATTTCGACACTTATTAGAGTAGACGTCTTTTGAAGCGAGGTTCGAAGGATGAGCTTTTTTCTTTTCCTTTTTCGAATTGTTGAAAAGAACGTTAGTAAGATAAGTATTCTTAGAAAAGAAGAGCTTACTTCGTGCCAGTACTGAACTAGGTATTTTATGAAGGTGCCTCCATGGAGGAAGGCTTAATTGGTACCTATTGTGCCTACTCCAGTATAAGGCTTTAGTTTTCTACAGAAGAATATTAAATAAAAAAGACATGTATATATTACAAATAGGTTTTGCACGTATCAAACTTATTGTGTCTCCTCGGAGGAGGGCTAATTTAAGGGGGGTTCCTTGGAACAGGACGTAGGGACGTACCGACACACATAACTAATTGGACTAAAATTGTATTTTTTTTTCTTAGAAAAATAGTTTTCGAAGTTATCATTTTTTAATACTATTGATCCATGTTGTCAGTTGACCGTTCATAACTAAAGAAAGTTATGCAAGCGACACGGACATGTTAGTATTTTTTATTTATTGACTCGAAAACACACAAAAATAAGAATTTTTCCATGTCAATCTTGCCCAAATAAGAGCGAACTTAGTCGTTATTGATATTCCTTAGTCACATTTTTCAATTTTTAAAACAATAAAAACGTGAATATATATGTCTGTTTATGTTCTGATTTAAAAGGTTTAACCATTATTCTCATCTCAATTATTATTATCTTTATTTATAGATTAGACAAATACAATTTTTTTTGGATGAATAGCAATTTACCCTCCGTGATATTGAAAATGAGCACATTAACCCCTTATGAAATAAATAAATAATTTACCCCCTATACTTTTTAAAATGAAGCAATTTATCTCCGTATACTGGGAGATAATTGCTTCATTTTAAAAAATATAGGGAGGTAAATTGTTGTATTTTAAATATTACAGGGGGTTAAATCGCTATTTATTTTTTCGTAAGGGAGTAATTTGCTCATTTGAGATATCATAAGGGAATTGCTTGCATTTTCTCTATTTATTTTTCAACCATATATTAATTCACTTAATTATAAACCATTAATAAATTGTATTCATAAGGCATATATTGGCATGCCATAATTAAAAACAATTCTATGTTAATAAAAACCCTATCATTTCTTTTCCAAAGAAAAGTTACCTTTCATTAATTAATAATAATTTATCGCTTTTACTTTAATATATATATATATATATATAACTTAACTAATTAACGTTCTTGCAACCCGACAACCAAGTTTAAGCCATCTACATACACAACGGACTGGGTTATTTAAATAAAGGCCCACACATAGTGTGTGATGTCCATATAATTTTATATATCATTGAGTGACTAATTGGTAAATATTGATAAAGTTTAAACGAAGTAAATCAGAGCTTTGTAAAATATTTTGCAGCAAATTATATTAATTAAGAAATTAGGTAAGACGTAATGAGAAGTTTTGGAAAAAATTAAATAAAACAAAAAAATGGATGAGAATTGGTGGATGGACCATCACCTTTCAAGATTATGTGACATACCACATAAGCTTTGTACTGTGTGATAT
>NC_026148.1:11641307-11662730 GCF_000512975.1 Sesamum indicum | reverse complement strand
ATTAGACACAAACCACGATTTTCAAATTGACAGCACTGAAATAGTCGGACTCCACAGTCAGGGTGGCACTCTCCAGGGTCCCGAACTGCGCAGCCGTGCCATCAAACAGCATAACCGGCATGTTGTTCGGGTCTCCGTACAATGTGATGAAATGCGTGTACCTGTCGATCTTTACTTTTTCTGTGTAGTTTCCAGGGCCAATGGATATAATCACGCGATGCTTGTTGCCTTGGGGGACGCTCTTTATGGCATCAGTAACAGTCTTGAAATCTCCACTTCGTTCTGTTCTGACTCGGACCACCGTGACATTCTTCTCAGCCTCAACCACGGCGGGGTCCAAAGAGCCTTCCCGGGAAGGGGCCGACATTGAGCCTTATTAGCAGGAATAGGTTCATCGTTGGTGGACAGCGCAATAGGAAGGACGAGAAGAGCGGTCAAGAAGACCACCTCCACGGCAATATACGACACTTTTTGCATCGACATTTGATTAGATTAATAAGTTGTTTTCTTGCAAAACGTATGATGGCTCTGTCTCTATATATACATGTACAAATTCTATTACAAGAATGAAGAGGGCGAAAGACAGGGAAGAATCGGGCATAAATGGCTGAGTTTTAGTGGGAAATTAGAGAAGTGAAGCCTGCGGTAGGCGTTGTAGGAGTCGTATGGGCCTCTGCTTGGAACGACTACATATAGACTTATGTTGGTGCGTTTTTTGCTTTCTACATGCATTGGAAGATAATACATCGGGAGAAATATTCCTTAAAATTAACCCTGGAGAAGTTTGTTATAAGAAACATGGAGTAGAGGTGAAAGAAAAAAATTGTAAATTTGTGAGATAAATAAAAAATTTTAAAATTACTATTCTAACCAAATTTGTTTTGAAGGGAAGAAGTGAATTTAGAGGTAAATTTGGTAATGTAAAATTGGTACAGTAAAAGGTTTTCTTTTATAATAACTAGTTTTTTATCTCACGTAATTCCGCAAGTATTTAAAAATAATTTTAGTGTGAGATGATAAAAAAAAAATTATAAACAGAACAAATTATGATAAATGTGGAAAAGTAAAAGTTAGAGAAAAATGTGGAGTAGCTCGTGGTTAAGAGAGAAAAAAACATAATGTCAAAATATTAAAAAATATTTAGATTACTAATTTGATCAATTTTTTTAAGAAAACAAATAAATTAAAGGGCAAATTTAAATATTCAAAAATTAGTACAACAAAAAGTTTTCTTTTATAATAGTATAGATATATATATATAGATGACCATGTTCTCACAACTCACTCGCCAAAACCACTAATTAATATTTTAATTTCCTTAATCCCCGACTATTAGCATATAGGTAAATTGCAATACATTCTCTTAAAATCTTTCATAATTATAAATACTTTCTCTCCTTGTTTTAAAAAGTACAAATATTCTTTAAAATTAATGATCATGTAGCAAATAACTCCTCGTGACACAACTTTATATGACTGTATTTATTAGACGGTAATTAATTGTAGGAATGTATTATAATTGTGACTGGTGCGTTCAAGAGTCGCACAGGCCCAAGGGATATGAACTGTGGTTCAAAACTTGGGCCAAAGGTGTATATGGATCTTGAAGCGGGACCTGCAGAAAAGATGTTATCATTTCGATGCCCAAGTTAGTATTGAATTCGAGATGAAAGAAAGCCAAAACGTAAATAAGTATATTGAAAATCGTAATTGGTGAATAAAAGTCGGTGAAAAGCATAAGAATATGTGATAACGTGCTTGTAGACTACTCAAAAAATATTTAGAGAGTGAGAGACGTTAGAGGGGTGTTTAGAAAGTGAGAGACGCCAAAGAAGTCAGAAAGGTGTCCCCTATATGGAGGATGGAACCTATATTTATAGGGAGAGTGCCGCTATCTAGTGGGGGTGTATCTCACTCCCGAGATTCTTGTGGAAGTTGGTTGGAATGGTTGGCATAAGAGGTAGGTCGTCTTTATCGCAACTGGATGTGCAATACTAAGAATCTCCTTTAGTCTACGGAAACCCTTCACTTGCAAAGAGTCTTTGTTGCGAGGGAGTGCCTCCTTGCTTATGCAGACTTCTATGTCTTGGGAGACCCCTCGCCTGTGAGGAGTCCTGGCCTCAAGGGAGGTCCTCCTAGGGCTAATATGGTTCAAGTTGGCTGCTAACACCAGATTGATAAGGTGTCATGTGGGAAAGCGGGCTGCCACCTGTCTGTCCCCTTTGGCTGAATATTTTGGCGATCTTTGATAATGATCCGAGTAGGGGGATCACTTAGGCCTCTCGGGTGCTTTCGTTCCTTTCTTCCTTGGGCTAGCTTATTTTTATGAAAATCAGTAGCCCCCCCTCTCCCTAATAAGTGGAGATTTCGACACTTATTAGAGTAGACGTCTTTTGAAGCGAGGCTCGAAGGATGAGCTTTTTTCTTTTCCTTTTTCGAATTGTTGAAAAGAACGTTAGTAAGATAAGTATTCTTAGAAAAGAAGAGCTTACTTCGTGCCAGTACTGAACTAGGTATTTTATGAAGGTGCCTCCATGGAGGAAGGCTTAATTGGTACCTATTGTGCCTACTCCAGTATAAGGCTTTAGTTTTCTACAGAAGAATATTAAATAAAAAAGACATGTATATATTACAAATAGGTTTTGCACGTATCAAACTTATTGTGTCTCCTCGGAGGAGGGCTAATTTAAGGGGGGTTCCTTGGAACAGGACGTAGGGACGTACCGACACACATAACTAATTGGACTAAAATTGTATTTTTTTTTCTTAGAAAAATAGTTTTCGAAGTTATCATTTTTTAATACTATTGATCCATGTTGTCAGTTGACCGTTCATAACTAAAGAAAGTTATGCAAGCGACACGGACATGTTAGTATTTTTTATTTATTGACTCGAAAACACACAAAAATAAGAATTTTTCCATGTCAATCTTGCCCAAATAAGAGCGAACTTAGTCGTTATTGATATTCCTTAGTCACATTTTTCAATTTTTAAAACAATAAAAACGTGAATATATATGTCTGTTTATGTTCTGATTTAAAAGGTTTAACCATTATTCTCATCTCAATTATTATTATCTTTATTTATAGATTAGACAAATACAATTTTTTTTGGATGAATAGCAATTTACCCTCCGTGATATTGAAAATGAGCACATTAACCCCTTATGAAATAAATAAATAATTTACCCCCTATACTTTTTAAAATGAAGCAATTTATCTCCGTATACTGGGAGATAATTGCTTCATTTTAAAAAATATAGGGAGGTAAATTGTTGTATTTTAAATATTACAGGGGGTTAAATCGCTATTTATTTTTTCGTAAGGGAGTAATTTGCTCATTTGAGATATCATAAGGGAATTGCTTGCATTTTCTCTATTTATTTTTCAGCCATATATTAATTCACTTAATTATAAACCATTAATAAATTGTATTCATAAGGCATATATTGGCATGCCATAATTAAAAACAATTCTATGTTAATAAAAACCCTATCATTTCTTTCCCAAAGAAAAGTTACCTTTCATTAATTAATAATAATTTATCGCTTTTACTTTAATATATATATATATATATAACTTAACTAATTAACGTTCTTGCAACCCGACAACCAAGTTTAAGCCATCTACATACACAACGGACTGGGTTATTTAAATAAAGGCCCACACATAGTGTGTGATGTCCATATAATTTTATATATCATTGAGTGACTAATTGGTAAATATTGATAAAGTTTAAACGAAGTAAATCAGAGCTTTGTAAAATATTTTGCAGCAAATTATATTAATTAAGAAATTAGGTAAGACGTAATGAGAAGTTTTGGAAAAAATTAAATAAAACAAAAAAATGGATGAGAATTGGTGGATGGACCCTCACCTTTCAAGATTATCTGACATACCACATAAGCTTTGTACTGTGTGATATGATTGATAATGGGGTACCACATGAGTTGTATGCTGTCTAATATCAGCAAAAGGGGGCAAAGATGATTGAGCGGTGCACTCCAACTTGGGCAAGCAAGGCCCTCAAAAAGTAAATGAAAAGATATGGTATCATGTCGTGGACTCGTACATGATTGTGGGTATGTGTTAGTTCTTACTTCTATTGTTAGTATATGATAAATATTTATTGGTTGGTGTGACTTCATTATACTTAACTTGTTGTGTGTGTGTGTGTGTGTATACTGTTTGGACCGTGACATATGAAGTTGAGAGTTTGGACTATGGAGTTATTAAATATACTGTTTTGCTGTCGGGTTTTGCGTTTTCAAATTCTTTACAGCCGGATGTTGCGTTATCTTCTTTTTAGTTTGTGTATATGGTGTGTGTGTGTATACTGTTTGGACCGTGACACATCAAGTCGAGAGTTTGGACTATGTAGTTATTAAAAATACTGTTTTGTTGTCGAGTTTTGCGTTTTCAAATTCTTTACAGCCGGATGTTGCGTTATCTTCTTTTTAGTTTGTGTATATGAGTACATCCGTGGAAAATAATTATAAACTTTTGAGGATGCCTATAATATATCTTATAACACATATAAACATATATTATATTGATAAAAATAGAAATTTATTTCATTGGGTAAATGGAAATTTCTTGTAAAATATACAATATTAATGAAATGATATTCTAATTAGTGGTAATTAAGTATGATGTCGTAGCTAGACAGTATTACATAGAGTCACTTATAGAAACGCTAATATAAAAAAAAGCGTCATGAATGATAATTCTAAAATAAAAAACATCCTATTCCTGAGGCAAAAACTGAGCTTGATCTGCTGCTTGAGTCGGCAAGACTCAGTTATACTTGAGGTGTGGCAGGAGGAAGCAACCACTTCGACCCCTCAATATAAGCAATGCTAATGAACGACTTAACCTCTGCATCACTCAGCTGCTTACCATATGCCGCCCTCTTGCTAAGATCGGAACCTGGCCCCTCATTGTGGTATTCTCCAAAATATACAGTACTGTACATACAAAAATTAATGAAATTAAGCGATTATTAGAGAAAGACAACATTTGCATGAATGGCTGACCTGTCGGTATGGTTTTGACCATTATTAGACCATCCTTGAGGATTTACAGCGTCGCTCAATTGAGAGTAGGCAAAGATGACCCGACCGTAGGGGAACCAGGACCTGGCCAGGTACGCTGTCCCGTTGGTGCCCGTCACCCTGCAATGTACAAAAACATACCCGTTTGCCTCGTTGTGCTTCGACCTCGAGTGCGCTGCAATGAACGACACTGGATCGCCTGGAATCACATGTATCTCCGAATTCTACGTCCGAAAAATACACAAGTATAAGATCATATAATACGTAGGTACTGTCGGTATATGAATATTTTCAATCAAGAACTGCTAATTGAATTTTACCAAATAGAGGGATTGTCCACTGCCAAAGATGAAGTCGACGGTGCCCTCAACATAGCAATCTTTGAACAAATGTTTGCCCCTGTCATCGCAAAGGGTGTCTTGAAATCCATACATTCTGCAGTTGTAGAAAGACGCATATTCTCCTGCAATTTTCATCGCCACCGCCTGAGCCCCCACTCTCTTTCCATCAGGCCTCGGTGCAGAATTCTAACAAGAACCAACATTGTATGAATAATGACCAAACAAATCATCAAACATGCATGGTTTCAGGAACCAACAAGTAACGCTAAGAAAGGCGTTTAATTAGACACAAACCACGATTTTCAAATTGACAGCACTGAAATAGTCGGACTCCACAGTCAGGGTGGCACTCTCCAGGGTCCCGAACTGCGCAGCCGTGCCATCAAACAGCATAACCGGCATGTTGTTCGGGTCTCCGTACAATGTGATGAAATGCGTGTACCTGTCGATCTTTACTTTTTCTGTGTAGTTTCCAGGGCCAATGGATATAATCACGCGATGCTTGTTGCCTTGGGGGACGCTCTTTATGGCATCAGTAACAGTCTTGAAATCTCCACTTCCGTCGGTTCTGACTCGGACCACCGTGACATTCTTCTCAGCCTCAACCACGGCGGGGTCCAAAGAGCCTTCCCGGGAAGCTAAGGGGCCGACGTTGCGGTCGAACCAGCTGTTTAATTGAGCCTTATTAGCAGGAATAGGTTCATCGTTGGTGGACAGCGCAATAGGAAGGACAAGAAGACCACCTCCACGGCAATATACGACACTTTTTGCATCGACATTTGATTAGATTAATAAGTTGTTTTCTTGCAAAACGTATGATGGCTCTGTCTCTATATATACATGTAAAAATTCTATTACAAGAATGAAGAGGGCGAAAGACAGGGAAGAATCGGGCATAAATGGCTGAGTTTTAGTGGGAAATTAGAGAAGTGAAGCCTGCGGTAGGCGTTGTAGGAGTCGTATGGGCCTCTGCTTGGAACGACTACATATAGACTTATGTTGGTGCGTTTTTTGCTTTCTACATGCATTGGAAGATAATACATCGGGAGAAATATTCCTTAAAATTAACCCTGGAGAAGTTTGTTATAAGAAACATGGAGTAGAGGTGAAAGAAAAAAATTGTAAATTTGTGAGATAAATAAAAAATTTTAAAATTACTATTCTAACCCAAATTTGTTTTGAAGGGAAGAAGTGAATTTAGAGGTAAATTTGGTAATGTAAAATTGGTACAGTAAAAGGTTTTCTTTTATAATAACTAGTTTTTCATCTCACGTAATTCTGCAAGTATTTAAAAATAATCTTAGTGTGAGATGATAAGAAAAAAAAATTATAAACAGAATAAATTATAATAAATGTGGAAAAGTAAAAGTGAGAGAAAAATGTGGAGTAGCGCGTGGTTAAGGGAGAAAAAAACATAATGTCAAAATATTAAAAAATATTTAGATTACTAATTTGATCAATTTTTTTAAGAAAACAAATAAATTAAAGGGCAAATTTAAATATTCAAAAATTAGTACAACAAAAAGTTTTCTTTTATAATAGTATAGATATATATATAGATGACCATGTTCTCACAACTCACTCGCCAAAACCACTAATTAATATTTTAATTTCCTTAATCCCCGACTATTAGCATATAGGTAAATTGCAATACATTCTCTTAAAATCTTTCATAATTATAAATACTTTCTCTCGTTGTTTTAAAAAGTACAAATATTCTTTAAAATTAATGGTCATGTAGCAAATAACTCCTCGTGACACAACTTTATATGACTGTATTTATTAGACGGTAATTAATTGTAGGAATGTATTATAATTGTGACTGGTGCGTTCAAAAGTCGCACAGGCCCAAGGGATATGAACTGTGGTTCAAAACTTGGGCCAAAGGTGTATATGGATCTTGAAGCGGGACCTGCAAAAAAGATGTTATCATTTCGTTGCCCAAGTTAGTATTGAATTCGAGATGAAAGAAAGCCAAAACGTAAATAAGTATATTGAAAATCGTAATGTGGTGAATAAAGTCGGTGAAAAGTGTAACAATATGTGATAACGTGCTTGTAGACTACTCAAAAAATATTTAGAGAGTGAGAGACGTTAGAGGGGTGTTTAGAAAGTGAGAGACGCCAAAGAAGTCAGAAAGGTGTCCCCTATATGGAGGATGGAACCTATATTTATAAGGAGAGTGCCGCTGTCTAGTGGGGGTGTATCTCACTCCCGAGATTCTTGTGGAAGTTGGTTGGAATGGTTGGCATAAGAGGTAGGTTGTCTTTCTCGCAGCTGGATGTGCATTACTAAGAATCTCCTTTAGTCTACGGAAACCCTTCACCTGCAAAGAGTCTTTGTTGCGAGGGAGTGCCTCCTTGCTTATGTAGACTTCTATGTCTTGGGTGACCCCTCGCCTGTGAGGAGTCCTGGCCTCAAGGGAGGTCCTCCTAGGGCTAATGTGGTTCAAGTTGGCTGCTAACACCAGATTGATAAGGTGTCATGTGGGAAAGAGGGCTGCCACCTGTCTGTCCCCTTTGGCTGAATATTTTGGCGATCTTTGATAATGATCCGAGTAGGGGGATCACTTAGGCCTCTCGGGTGCTTTCGTTCCTTTCTTCCTTGGGCTAGCTTATTTTTATGAACATCAGTAGCCCCCCCTCTCCCTAATAAGTGGAGATTTCGACACTTATTAGAGTAGACGTCTTTTGAAGCGAGGTTCGAAGGATGAGCTTTTTTCTTTTCCTTTTTCGAATTGTTGAAAAGAACGTTAGTAAGATAAGTATTCTTAGAAAAGAAGAGCTTACTTCGTGCCAGTACTGAACTAGGTATTTTATGAAGGTGCCTCCATGGAGGAAGGCTTATTGGTACCTATTGTGCCTACTCCAGTATAAGGCTTTAGTTTTCTACAGAAGAATATTAAATAAAAAAGACATGTACATATTACAAATAGGTTTTGCACGTATCAAACTTATTGTGTCTCCTCGGAGGAGGGCTAATTTAAGGGGGGTTCCTTGGAACAGGACGTAGGGACGTACCGATACACATAACTAATTGGACTAAAATTGTATTTTTTTTTCTTAGAAAAATAGTTTTCGAAGTTATCATTTTTTAATACTATTGATCCATGTTGTCAGTTGACCGTTCATAACTAAAGAAAGTTATGCAAGCGACACGGACATGTTAGTATTTTTTATTTATTGACTCGAAAACACACAAAAATAAGAATTTTTCCATGTCAATCTTGCCCAAATAAGAGCGAACTTAGTCGTTATTGATATTCCTTAGTCACATTTTTCAATTTTTAAAACAATAAAAACGTGAATATATATGTCTGTTTATGTTCTGATTTAAAAGGTTTAACCATTATTCTCATCTCAATTATTATTATCTTTATTTATAGATTAGACAAATACAATTTTTTTTTTGGATGAATAGCAATTTAACCTCTGTGATATTGAAAATGAGCACATTAACCCCTTATGAAATAAATAAATAATTTACCCCCTATACTTTTTAAAATGAAGCAATTTATCTCCGTATACTGGGAGATAATTGCTTCATTTTAAAAAATATAGGGAGGTAAATTGTTGTATTTTAAAAATTACAGGGGGTTAAATCGCTATTTATTTTTTCGTAAGGGAGTAATTTGCTCATTTGAGATATCATAAGGGAATTGCTTGCATTTTCTCTATTTATTTTTCAACCATATATTAATTCACTTAATTATAAACCATTAATAAATTGTATTCATAAGGCATATATTGGCATGCCATAATTAAAAACAATTCTATGTTAATAAAAACCCTATCATTTCTTTCCCAAAGAAAAGTTACCTTTCATTAATTAATAATAATTTATCGCTTTTACTTTAATATATATATATATATATATATATATAACTTAACTATTTAACATTCTTGCAACCCGACAACCAAGTTTAAGCCATCTACATACACAACGGACTGGGTTATTTAAATAAACGCCCACACATAGTGTGTGATGTCCATATAATTTTATATATCATTGAGTGACTAATTGGTAAATATTGATAAAGTTTAAACGAAGTAAATCAGAGCTTTGTAAAATATTTTGCAGCAAATTATATTAATTAAGAAATTAGGTAAGACGTAATGAGAAGTTTTGGAAAAAATTAAATAAAACAAAAAAATGGATGAGAATTGGTGGATGGACCATCACCTTTCAAGATTATGTGACATACCACATAAGCTTTGTACTGTGTGATAAATGATTGATAATGGGGTACCACATGAGTTGTATGCTATCTAATATCAGAAAAAGGGGGCAAAGATGATTGAGCGGTGCACTCCAACTTGGGCAAGCAGGGCCCTCAAAAAGTAAATGTAAAGATCAGGTATCATGTCGTGGACTCGTACATGATTGTGGGTATGTGTTAGTTCTTACTTCTGTTGTTAGTATATGATAAATATTTATTGGTTGGTGTGACTTCATTATACTTAACTTGTTGTGTGTGTGTGTGTGTGTATACTGTTTGGACCGTGACACATCAAGTCGAGAGTTTGGACTATGTAGTTATTAAAAATAGTGTTTTGTTGTCGAGTTTTGCGTTTTCAAATTCTTTACAGCCGGATGTTGCGTTATCTTTTTTTTAGTTTGTGTATATGAGTACATCCGTGGAAAATAAATATAAACTTTTGAGGATGCCTATAATATATCATATAACATATATAAACATATATTATATTGATAAAAATAGAAATTTATTTAATTATAGAAATACATGGGTCTAGACCTACGTTTGGTTTGAGTTTCCTGACATTCTTAGAACATTCAAAATTTAGCTATTTTGCATGGTTTTTGTAAAGCAAGTTCGTTTCCTTTATACACTGACTTGTATTTATTATTACGCTTTGCAAATTTACAACACAAATGCATGGGTGTAGACCAACGTTTTGGGTCAAGTTTCATCGAATTCTAAGAACGTTCAATATTTAGCTGTTGTGCACGGTTTTATTAAAGCAAGTTCTTTTTCCTTTTACACTAACTTGTTTTTAGAATTACGCTTCGCAAATTTACCACACAAATGCCTGAGTACCTACGTTTGGGTCAAGTTTCGTGGAATTCTGAGAACGTTCATAATTTAGCTGTTTTGCACGGCTTTATTACAGCAAATTCGTTTTCCGTTTACACTAACTTGTAGTTATTATTACGCTTAGCAAATTTACCACACAAATACATGGGTCTAGACCAACGTTTCGATCAAATTTCATAGAATTCTATGAACCTTCAATATTTAGCTGTTTTACACGGTTTATTAAAGCAAGTTCGTTTCCATTTTAAACTAACTTGTAGTTATTATTACAGTGCTTCGACCTCGAGTGCGCTGCAATGAACGACACTGGATCGCCTGGAATCACATGTATCTCCGAATTCTACGTCCGAAAAATACACAAGTATAAGATCATATAATACGTAGGTACTGTCGGTATATGAATATTTTCAATCAAGAACTGCTAATTGAATTTTACCAAATAGAGGGATTGTCCACTGCCAAAGATGAAGTCGACGGTGCCCTCAACATAGCAATCTTTGAACAAATGTTTGCCCCTGTCATCGCAAAGGGTGTCTTGAAATCCATACATTCTGCAGTTGTAGAAAGACGCATATTCTCCTGCAATTTTCATCGCCACCGCCTGAGCCCCCACTCTCTTTCCATCAGGCCTCGGTGCAGAATTCTAACAAGAACCAACATTGTATGAATAATGACCAAACAAATCATCAAACATGCATGGTTTCAGGAACCAACAAGTAACGCTAAGAAAGGCGTTTAATTAGACACAAACCACGATTTTCAAATTGACAGCACTGAAATAGTCGGACTCCACAGTCAGGGTGGCACTCTCCAGGGTCCCGAACTGCGCAGCCGTGCCATCAAACAGCATAACCGGCATGTTGTTCGGGTCTCCGTACAATGTGATGAAATGCGTGTACCTGTCGATCTTTACTTTTTCTGTGTAGTTTCCAGGGCCAATGGATATAATCACGCGATGCTTGTTGCCTTGGGGGACGCTCTTTATGGCATCAGTAACAGTCTTGAAATCTCCACTTCCGTCGGTTCTGACTCGGACCACCGTGACATTCTTCTCAGCCTCAACCACGGCGGGGTCCAAAGAGCCTTCCCGGGAAGCTAAGGGGCCGACGTTGCGGTCGAACCAGCTGTTTAATTGAGCCTTATTAGCAGGAATAGGTTCATCGTTGGTGGACAGCGCAATAGGAAGGACGAGAAGAGCGGTCAAGAAGACCACCTCCACGGCAATATACGACACTTTTTGCATCGACATTTGATTAGATTAATAAGTTGTTTTCTTGCAAAACGTATGATGGCTCTGTCTCTATATATACATGTACAAATTCTATTACAAGAATGAAGAGGGCGAAAGACAGGGAAGAATCGGGCATAAATGGCTGAGTTTTAGTGGGAAATTAGAGAAGTGAAGCCTGCGGTAGGCGTTGTAGGAGTCGTATGGGCCTCTGCTTGGAACGACTACATATAGACTTATGTTGGTGCGTTTTTTGCTTTCTACATGCATTGGAAGATAATACATCGGGAGAAATATTCCTTAAAATTAACCCTGGAGAAGTTTGTTATAAGAAACATGGAGTAGAGGTGAAAGAAAAAAATTGTAAATTTGTGAGATAAATAAAAAATTTTAAAATTACTATTCTAACCAAATTTGTTTTGAAGGGAAGAAGTGAATTTAGAGGTAAATTTGGTAATGTAAAATTCGTACAGTAAAAGGTTTTCTTTTATAATAACTAGTTTTTCATCTCACGTAATTCCGCATGTATTTAAAAATAATTTTAGTGTGAGATGATAAAAAAAAATTATAAACAGAACAAATTATGATAAATGTGGAAAAGTAAAAGTGAGAGAAAAATGTGGAGTAGCGCGTGGTTAAGGGAGAAAAAAACATAATGTCAAAATATTAAAAAATATTTAAATTACTAATTTGATCAATTTTTTTAAGAAAACAAATAAATTAAAGGGCAAATTTAAATATTCAAAAATTAGTACAACAAAAAGTTTTCTTTTATAATAGTATAGATATATATATAGATGACCATGTTCTCACAACTCACTCGCCAAAACCACTAATTAATATTTTAATTTCCTTAATCCCCGACTATTAGCATATAGGTAAATTGCAATACATTCTCTTAAAATCTTTCATAATTATAAATACTTTCTCTCGTTGTTTTAAAAAGTACAAATATTCTTTAAAATTAATGGTCATGTAGCAAATAACTCCTCGTGACACAACTTTATATGACTGTATTTATTAGACGGTAATTAATTGTAGGAATGTATTATAATTGTGACTGGTGCGTTCAAAAGTCGCACAGGCCCAAGGGATATGAACTGTGGTTCGAAACTTGGGCCAAAGGTGTATATGGATCTTGAAGCGGGACCTGCAAAAAAGATGTTATCATTTCGATGCCAAAGTTAGTATTGAATTCGAGATGAAATAAAGTCAAAAGGTTAATAAATATATTCAAAATCGTAATGTGGTGAATAAAGTCGGTGAAAAGCGTAAGAATATGTGATAATGTGCTAGTAGACTATTCAAAAAATATTTAGAGAGTTAGAAAGTGAGTGACGCCAAATAAGTCAGAAAGGTGTCCCCTATATGGAGGGCGGAACATATATTTATAGGGAGAGTGCCGTTGTCTAGTGGCGGTGTATCTCACTCCCGAGATTCTTGTGTAAGTTGGTTGGAATGGTTGGCATAAGAGGTAGGTTGTCTTTCTCGCAGCTGGATGTGCATTACTAAGAATCTCCTTTAGTCTATGGAAACCCTTCACCTGCAAAGAGTCTTTGTTGCGAGGGAGTGCCTCCTTGCTTATGCAGACTTCTATGTCTTGGGAGACCCCTCGCCTGTGAGGAGTCCTGGCCTCAAGGGAGTTCCTCCTAGGGCTAATGTGTTTCACGTTGGCTGCTAACACCAGAGTTGATAAGGTGTCACGTGGGAAAGTCGGTTGCCACTTGTCTGTCCCCTTTGGCTGAATATTTTGGCGATCTTTGATCATGGTCCAAGTAGTGGGATCACTTAGGCCTCTCGGGTGATAATATGGGTCTTTCGTTTCTTTCTTTCTTGGACTAGCTTATTTTTATGAACATCAGTAGCCCCCCCTCCCCCTAATAAGTGGAGATTTCGACACTTATTAGACTAGACGTCTTTTGAAGCGAGGCTCGAAGGATGAGCTTTTTTCTTTTTCTTTTTCGAATTGTTGAAAAGAACGTTAGTAAGATAAGTATTCTTAGAAAAGAAGAGCTTACTTCGTGCCAGTACTGAACTAGGTATTTTATGAAGGTGCCTCCATGGAGGAAGGCTTAATTGGTACCTGTTGTGCCTACTCCAGTATAAGGCTTTAGTTTTCTACAGAAGAATATTAAATAAAAAAGACATGTATATATTACAAATAGGTTTTGCACGTATCAAACTTATTGTATCTCCTCGAAGAGGGCTAATTTAAGGGGGGCTCCTTGGAACAGGACGTAGGGACGTACTGACACACATAACTAATTGGACTAAAATTGTATTTTTTTTTCTTAGAAAAATAGTTTTCGAAGTTATCATTTTTTAATACTATTGATCCATGTTGTCAGTTGACCGTTCATAACTAAAGAAAGTTATGCAAGCGACACGAACATGTTAGTATTTTTTATTTATTGACTCGAAAACACACAAGAATAAGAATTTTTCCATGTCAATCTTGCCCAAATAAGAGCGAACTTAGTCGTTATTGATATTCCTTAGTCACATTTTTCAATTTTTAAAACAACAAAAACGTGAATATATATGTCTGTTTATGTTCTGATTTAAAAGATTTAACCATTATTCTTATCTCAATTTTTATTATCTTTATTTATAGATTATACAAATACAATTTTTTTTGGGTGACTAGCAATTTACCCTGTGTGATATTGAAAATGAGCACATTAACCCCTTATGAAATAAATAAATAATTTATCCCCTATACTTTTTAAAATGAAGCAATTTATCTCCTTATACTGGGAGATAATTGCTTCATTTTAAAAAATATAGGGAGGTAAATTGTTGTATTTTTAAAATTACAGGGGGTTAAATCGCTATTTATTTTTTCGTAAAGGAATAATTTGCTCATTTGAGATATCATAAGGGAATTGCTTTCATTTTTTCTATTTATTTTTCAACCATATATTAATTCACTTAATTATAAACCATTAATAAATTGTTTTCATAAGGCATATAGTGGCATGCCATAATTAAAAACAATTCTATGTTAATAAAAACCCTATCATTTCTTTGCCAAAGAAAAGTTACCTTTCATTAATTAATAATAATTTAACGCTTTTATTTTAATATATATATATATATATAACTTAACTAATTAACGTTCTTGCAACCCGACAACCAAGTTTAAGCCATCTACATACACAACGTACTGGGTTATTTAAATAAAGGCCCACACATAGTGTGTGATGTCCATATAATTTTATATATCATTGAGTGACTAATTGGTCAATATTGATAAAATTTAAACGAAGTAAATTAGAGCTTTGTAAAATATTTTGGAGCAAATTATATTAATTAAGAAATTAGGTAAGACGTAATGAGAAGTTTTGAAAAAAATTAAATAAAATAAAAAAAAGGATGAGAATTGGTGGATGGACCATCACCTTTCAAGATTATGTGACATACCACATAAGCTTTGTACTGTGTGATATGATTGATAATGGGGTACCACACGAGTTGTGTGTTGTGTAATATCCGAAAAACGGGGCAAAGATGATTGAGTGGTGCACTCTAACTTGGGCAAGCAAGGCCCTCAAAAAGTAAATGAAAAGATATAGTATCATGTCGTGGACTCGTACATGATTGTGGGTATGTGTTAGTTCTTACTTCTGTTGTTAGTATATGATATAGTTCTTACTTCTGTTGTTAGTATATGATAAATATTTGTTGGTTGGTGTGACTTCATTATACTTAACTTGGTGTGTGTGTGTGTGTGTGTATACTGTTTGGACCGTGACACATGAAGTTGAGAATTTGAACTATGTAGTTATTAAATATATTGTTTTGTTGTCAGGTTTTGCGTTTTCATATTCTTTACAGCCGGATGTTGCGTTATCTTCTTTTTAGTTTGTGTATATGAGTACATCCGTGGAAAATAAATATAAACTTTTTAGGATGCCTATAATATATCTTATAACATATATAAACATATATTATATTGATAAAAATAGAAATTTATTTCATTGGGAAACGGAAATTTCTTCTAAAATATACAATATTAATGAAATAATATTCTAATTAGTGGTAATTAAGTATGATGCCGTAGCTAGAGAGTACTACATAGAGTCACTTATAGAAACGCTTATATAAAAAAAAGCGTCATGAATTATAATACTAAAATAAAAAACATCCTATTCCTGAGGCAAAAACTGAGCTTGATCTGCTGCTTGAGTCGGCAAGACTCAGTTATACTTGAGGTGTGGCGGGAGGAAGCAACCACTTAGACCCCTCAATATAAGCAATGCTTATGAACGACTTAACCTCTGCATCACTCAGCTGCTTACCATATGCCGCCCTCTTGCTAAGATCGGAACCTGGCCCCTCATTGTGGTATTCTCCAAAATATACAGTACTGTACATACAAAAATTAATGAAATTAAGCGATTATTAGAGAAAGACAACATTTGCATGAATGGCTGACCTGTCGGTATGGTTTTGACCATTATTAGACCATCCTTGAGGATTTACAGCGTCGCTCAATTGAGAGTAGGCAAAGATGACCCGACCGTAGGGGAACCAGGACCTGGCCAGGTACGCTGTCCCGTTGGTGCCCGTCACCCTGCAATGTACAAAAACATACCCGTTTGCCTCGTTGTGCTTCGACCTCGAGTGCGCTGCAATGAACGACACTGGATCGCCTGGAATCACATGTATCTCCGAATTCTACGTCCGAAAAATACACAAGTATAAGATCATATAATACGTAGGTACTGTCGGTATATGAATATTTTCAATCAAGAACTGCTAATTGAATTTTACCAAATAGAGGGATTGTCCACTGCCAAAGATGAAGTCGACGGTGCCCTCAACATAGCAATCTTTGAACAAATGTTTGCCCCTGTCATCGCAAAGGGTGTCTTGAAATCCATACATTCTGCAGTTGTAGAAAGATGCATATTCTCCTGCAATTTTCATCGCCACCGCCTGAGCCCCCACTCTCTTTCCATCAGGCCTCGGTGCGGAATTCTAACAAGAACCAACATTGTATGAATAATGACAAAACAAATCATCAAACATGCATGGTTTCAGGAACCAACAAGTAACGCTAAGAAAGGCGTTTAATTAGACACAAACCACGATTTTCAAATTGACAGCACTGAAATAGTCGGACTCCACAGTCAGGGTGGCACTCTCCAGGGTCCCGAACTGCGCAGCCGTGCCATCAAACAGCATAACCGGCATGTTGTTCGGGTCTCCGTACAATGTGATGAAATGCGTGTACCTGTCGATCTTTACTTTTTCTATGTAGTTTCCAGGGCCAATGGATATAATCACGCGATGCTTGTTGCCTTGGGGGACGCTCTTTATGGCATCAGTAACAGTCTTGAAATCTCCACTTCTGTCGGTTCTGACTCGGACCACCGTGACATTCTTCTCAGCCTCAACCACGGCGGGGTCCAAAGAGCCTTCCCGGGAAGCTAAGGGGCCGACGTTGCGGTCGAACCAGCTGTTTAATTGAGCCTTATTAGCAGGAATAGGTTCATCGTTGGTGGACAGCGCAATAGGAAGGACGAGAAGAGCGGTCAAGAAGACCACCTCCACGGCAATATACGACACTTTTTGCATCGACATTTGATTAGATTAATAAGTTGTTTTCTTGCAAAACGTATGATGGCTCTGTCTCTATATATACATGTACAAATTCTATTACAAGAATGAAGAGGGCGAAAGACAGGGAAGAATCGGGCATAAATGGCTGAGTTTTAGTGGGAAATTAGAGAAGTGAAGCCTGCGGTAGGCGTTGTAGGAGTCGTATGGGCCTCTGCTTGGAACGACTACATATAGACTTATGTTGGTGCGTTTTTTGCTTTCTACATGCATTGGAAGATAATACATCGGGAGAAATATTCCTTAAAATTAACCCTGGAGAAGTTTGTTATAAGAAACATGGAGTAGAGGTGAAAGAAAAAAATTGTAAATTTGTGAGATAAATAAAAAATTTTAAAATTACTATTCTAACCAAATTTGTTTTGAAGGGAAGAAGTGAATTTAGAGGTAAATTTGGTAATGTAAAATTCGTACAGTAAAAGGTTTTCTTTTATAATAACTAGTTTTTCATCTCACGTAATTCCGCATGTATTTAAAAATAATTTTAGTGTGAGATGATAAAAAAAAATTATAAACAGAACAAATTATGATAAATGTGGAAAAGTAAAAGTGAGAGAAAAATGTGGAGTAGCGCGTGGTTAAGGGAGAAAAAAACATAATGGTCAAAATATTAAAAAATATTTAAATTACTAATTTGATCAATTTTTTTAAGAAAACAAATAAATTAAAGGGCAAATTTAAATATTCAAAAATTAGTACAACAAAAAGTTTTCTTTTATAATAGTATAGATATATATATAGATGACCATGTTCTCACAACTCACTCGCCAAAACCACTAATTAATATTTTAATTTCCTTAATCCCCGACTATTAGCATATAGGTAAATTGCAATACATTCTCTTAAAATCTTTCATAATTATAAATACTTTCTCTCGTTGTTTTAAAAAGTACAAATATTCTTTAAAATTAATGGTCATGTAGCAAATAACTCCTCGTGACACAACTTTATATGACTGTATTTATTAGACGGTAATTAATTGTAGGAATGTATTATAATTGTGACTGGTGCGTTCAAAAGTCGCACAGGCCCAAGGGATATGAACTGTGGTTCAAAACTTGGGCCAAAGGTGTATATGGATCTTGAAGCGGGACCTGCAAAAAAGATGTTATCATTTCGTTGCCCAAGTTAGTATTGAATTCGAGATGAAAGAAAGCCAAAACGTAAATAAGTATATTGAAAATCGTAATGTGGTGAATAAAGTCGGTGAAAAGTGTAACAATATGTGATAAAGTGCTTGTAGACTACTCAAAAAATATTTAGAGAGTGAGAGACGTTAGAGGGGTGTTTAGAAAGTGAGAGACGCCAAAGAAGTCAGAAAGGTGTCCCCTATATGGAGGACGGAACCTATATTTATAGGGAGAGTGTCGCTGTCTAGTGGGAGTGTATCTCACTCCCGAGATTCTTGTGGAAGTTAGTTGGAATGGTTGGCATAAGAGGTAGGTCGTCTTTATCGCAACTGGATGTGCATTACTAAGAATCTCCTTTAGTCTACGGAAACCCTTCACCTGCGAAGAGTCATTGTTGCATTGGAGTGCCTCCTTGCTTATGCAGATTTCTATGTCTTGGGAGACCCCTCCCCTGTGAGGAGTCCTGGCCTCAAGGGAGGTCCTCCTAGGGCTAATGTGGTTCAAGTTGGCTGCTAACACCAGAGTTGATAAGGTGGCACGTGGGAAAGCGGGCTACCACCTATCTGTCCCCTTTGGCTGAATATTTTGGCGATCTTTGATCATGGTCCAAGTAGCGGGATCACCTAGGCCTCTCGGGTGATAATATGGGTCTTTCGTTTCTTTCTTCCTTGGGCTAGCTTATTTTTATGAACATCAGTAGCCCCCCTCTCCCTAATAAGTGGAGATTTCGACACTTATTAGAGTAGACGTCTTTTGAAGCGAGGCTCGAAGGATGAGCTTTTTTCTTTTTCTTTTTCGAATTGTTGAAAAGAACGTTAGTAAGATAAGTATTCTTAGAAAAGAAGAGCTTAGTTCGTGCCAGTACTGAACTAGGTATTTTATGAAGGTGCCTCCATGGAGGAAGGCTTAATGGGTACCTGTTGTGCCTACTCCAGTATAAGGCTTTAGTTTTCTACAGAAGAATATTAAATAAAAAAGACATGTATATATTACAAATAGGTTTTGCACGTATCAAACTTATTGTGCCTCCTCGAAGAGGGCTAATTTAAGGGGGGTTCCTTGGAACAGGACGTAGGGACGTAGGGACGTACCGACACATATAACTAATTGGACTAAAATTGTATTTTTTTTTTCTTAGAAAAATAGTTTTTGAAGTTATCATTTTTTAATACTATTGATCCATGTTGTCAGTTGACCGTTCATAACTAAAGAAAGTTATGCAAGCGACACGGACATGTGAGTATTTTTTATTTATTGACTCGAAAACACACAATAATAAGAATTTTTTCATGTCAATCTTGCCCAAATAAGAGCGAACTTAGTCGTTATTGATATTCCTTAGTCACATTTTTCAATTTTCAAAACAATAAAAACGTGAATATATATGTCTGTTTATGTTTGATTTAAAAGATTTAACCATTATTCTTATCTCAATTATTATTATCTTTATTTATAGATTATACAAATACAATTTTTTTTTGGGTGACTAGCAAGTTACCCTATGTGATATTAAAAATGAGCACATTAACCCCTTATGAAATAAATAAATAATTTACCCCCTATACTTTTTAAAATGAAGCAATTTATCTCCTTGTACTGGGAGATAATTGCTTCATTTTAAAAAATATAGGGAGGGAAGTTGTTGTATTTTAAAAATTATAGGGGTTAAATCGCTATTTATTTTTTTCGTAAGGGAGTAATTTGCTCATTTGAGATATCATAAGGGAATTGCTTGCATTTTTTCTATTTATTTTTCAACCATATATTAATTCACTTAATTATAAACCATCAATAAATTGTTTTCATAAGGCATATATTGGCATGCCATAATTAAACAATTCTATGTTAATAAAAACCCTATCATTTATTTCCCAAAAAAAAGTTACCTTTCATTAATTAATAATAATTTATCGTTTTTATATTAATATATATGTATATATATATAACTTAACTGATTAACGTTCTTGCAACCCGACAACCAAGTTTAAGCCATCTACATACACAATGGACTGGGTTATTTAAATAAAGGCCCACACATAGTGTGTGATGTCCATATAATTTTATATATCATTGAGTGACTAATTGGTAAATACTGATAAAATTTAAACGAAGTAAATTAGAGCTTTGTAAAATATTTTGGAGCAAATTATATTAATTAAGAAATTAGGTAAGACGTAATGAGAAGTTTTGGAAAAAATTAAATAAAACAAAAAAATGGATGAGAATTGGTGGATGGACCATCACCTTTCAAGATTATGTGACATACCACATAAGCTTTGTACTGTGTGATATAATTGATAAAGGGGTACCACACGAAATGTGTGCGGGGCAAAGATGATTGAGTGGTGCACTCCAACTTGGGCAAGCAAGGCCCTCAAAAAGTAAATGAAAAGATCAGGTATCATGTCATGGACTCGTACATGATTGTGGGTATGTGTTAGTTCTTACTTCTGTTGTTAGTATATGATAAATATTTGTTGGTTGGTGTGACTTCATTATATTTAACTTGTTGTGTGTGTGTGTGTGTGTACACTGTTTGGACCGTAACACATGAAGTTGAGAGTTTGGACTATGTAGTTATTAAATATACTGTTTTGTTGTCGGGTTTTGCGTTTTCAAATTCTTAACAGCCGGATGTTGCGTTATCTTCTTTTTAGTTTGTGTATATGAGTACGTCCGTGAAAAATAAATATAAACTTTTGAGGATGCCTATAATATATCTTATAACATATATAAACATATATTATATTGATAAAAATAGAAATTTATTTCATTGAGTAAACGGAAATTTCTTGTAAAATATACAATATTAATGAAATGATATACTAATTAGTGGTAATTAAATATGATGCCGTAGCTAGACAGTACTACATAGAGTCACTTATAGAAACGCTTATAATAAAAAAAGCGTCATGAATGATAATACTAAAATAAAAAACATCCTATTCCTGAGGCAAAAACTGAGCTTGATCTGCTGCTTGAGTCGGCAA
>NC_026148.1:11630056-11631307 GCF_000512975.1 Sesamum indicum | reverse complement strand
TTGAACAAATGTTTGCCCCTGTCATCGCAAAGGGTGTCTTGAAATCCATACATTCTGCAGTTGTAGAAAGATGCATATTCTCCTGCAATTTTCATCGCCACCGCCTGAGCCCCCACTCTCTTTCCATCAGGCCTCGGTGCGGAATTCTAACAAGAACCAACATTGTATGAATAATGACAAAACAAATCATCAAACATGCATGGTTTCAGGAACCAACAAGTAACGCTAAGAAAGGCGTTTAATTAGACACAAACCACGATTTTCAAATTGACAGCACTGAAATAGTCGGACTCCACAGTCAGGGTGGCACTCTCCAGGGTCCCGAACTGCGCAGCCGTGCCATCAAACAGCATAACCGGCATGTTGTTCGGGTCTCCGTACAATGTGATGAAATGCGTGTACCTGTCGATCTTTACTTTTTCTGTGTAGTTTCCAGGGCCAATGGATATAATCACGCGATGCTTGTTGCCTTGGGGGACGCTCTTTATGGCATCAGTAACAGTCTTGAAATCTCCACTTCCGTCGGTTCTGACTCGGACCACCGTGACATTCTTCTCAGCCTCAACCACGGCGGGGTCCAAAGAGCCTTCCCGGGAAGCTAAGGGGCCGACGTTGCGGTCGAACCAGCTGTTTAATTGAGCCTTATCAGCAGGAATAGGTTCATCGTTGGTGGACAGCGCAATAGGAAGGACGAGAAGAGCGATCAAGAAGACCACCTCCACGGCAATATACGACACTTTTTGCATCGACATTTGATTAGATTAATAAGTTGTTTTCTTGCAAAACGTATGATGGCTCTGTCTCTATATATACATGTAAAAATTCTATTACAAGAATGAAGAGGGCGAAAGACAGGGAAGAATCGGGCATAAATGGCTGAGTTTTAGTGGGAAATTAGAGAAGTGAAGCCTGCGGTAGGCGTTGTAGGAGTCGTATGGGCCTCTGCTTGGAACGACTACATATAGACTTATGTTGGTGCGTTTTTTGCTTTCTACATGCATTGGAAGATAATACATCGGGAGAAATATTCCTTAAAATTAACCCTGGAGAAGTTTGTTATAAGAAACATGGAGTAGAGGTGAAAGAAAAAAATTGTAAATTTGTGAGATAAATAAAAAATTTTAAAATTACTATTCTATCCAAATTTGTTTTGAAGGGAAGAAGTGAATTTAGAGGTAAATTTGGTAATGTAAAATTGGTACAGTAAAAGGTTTTCTTTTATAATAACTAGTTTTTCATCTCACGTAATTC
>NC_026148.1:11612031-11626351 GCF_000512975.1 Sesamum indicum | reverse complement strand
CTAAAATAAAAAACATCCTATTCCTGAGGCAAAAACTGAGCTTGATCTGCTGCTTGAGTCGGCAAGACTCAGTTATACTTGAGGTGTGGCAGGAGGAAGCAACCACTTAGACCCCTCAATATAAGCAATGCTAATGAACGACTTAACCTCTGCATCGCTGCTTACCTTACCATATGCCGCCCTCTTGCTAAGATCGGAACCTGGCCCCTCATTGTGGTATTCTCCAAAATATACAGTACATACAAAAATAAAATTAATGAAATTAAGCGATTATTAGAGAAAGACAACATTTGCATGAATGGCTGACCTGTCGGTATGGTTTTGACCATTATTAGACCATCCTTGAGGATTTACAGCGTCGCTCAATTGAGAGTAGGCAAAGATGACCCGACCGTAGGGGAACCAGGACCTGGCCAGGTACGCTGTCCCGTTGGTGCCCGTCACCCTGCAATGTACAAAAACATACCCGTTTGCCTCGTTGTGCTTCGACCTCGAGTGCGCTGCAATGAACGACACTGGATCGCCTGGAATCACATGTATCTCCGAATTCTACGTCCGAAAAATACACAAGTATAAGATCATATAATACGTAGGTACTGTCGGTATATGAATATTTTCAATCAAGAACTGCTAATTGAATTTTACCAAATAGAGGGATTGTCCACTGCCAAAGATGAAGTCGACGGTGCCCTCAACATAGCAATCTTTGAACAAATGTTTGCCCCTGTCATCGCAAAGGGTGTCTTGAAATCCATACATTCTGCAGTTGTAGAAAGACGCATATTCTCCTGCAATTTTAATCGCCACCGCCTGAGCCCCCACTCTCTTTCCATCAGGCTTCGGTGCAGAATTCTAACAAGAACCAACATTGTATGAATAATGACCAAACAAATCATCAAACATGCATGGTTTCAGGAACCAACAATTAACGCTAAGAAAGGCGTTTCATTAGACACAAACCACGATTTTCAAATTGACAGCACTGAAATAGTCGGACTCCACAGTCAGGGTGGCACTCTCCAGGGTCCCGAACTGCGCAGCCGTGCCATCAAACAGCATAACCGGCATGTTGTTCGGGTCTCCGTACAATGTGATGAAATGCGTGTACCTATCGATCTTTACTTTTTCTGTGTAGTTTCCAGGGCCAATGGATATAATCACGCGATGCTTGTTGCCTTGGGGGACGCTCTTTATGGCATCAGTAACAGTCTTGAAATCTCCACTTCCGTCGGTTCTGACTCGGACCACCGTGACATTCTTCTCAGCCTCAACCACGGCGGGGTCCAAAGAGCCTTCCCGGGAAGCTAAGGGGCCGACGTTGCGGTCGAACCAGCTGTTTAATTGAGCCTTATTAGCAGGAATAGGTTCATCGGACGGACGAGAAGAGCGATCAAGAAGACCACCTCCACGGCAATATACGACACTTTTTGCATCGACATTTGATTAGATTAATAAGTTGTTTTCTTGCAAAACGTATGATGGCTCTGTCTCTATATATACATGTAAAAATTCTATTACAAGAATGAAGAGGGCGAAAGACAGGGAAGAATCGGGCGTAAACGGCGGAGTTTTAGTGGGAAATTAGAGAAGTGAAGCCTGCGGTAGGCGTTGTAGGAGTCTTATGGGCCTATGCTTGGAACGACTACCTATAGACTTATGTTTAGGTGGTGATTTTTGCTTTTTACATGCATTGGAAGATAATACATTGGGAGAAATATTTGTGAATGCAAGAAAGTTGTCTTTATGAGGACATGTTGCACATCAATGTAATATAAATTCATAATCATGCGACATTAATATCTTCTTCTTTTAGTATATAAAAGCACTTAATGTAAGTCAACATTAAATAGTCCATACGTTGAGAATCAATAATTGTAGAATTATAATAAGGTTACAAGAATATTTAAGTGATTGTCGTGATATTTTATATTATTTGATTTTAGAGTGATTTCATGCATTAATCATAATTAGCATGTGTAGTTTACCTATATAAATAGGTGAATAGTGTAATATTATTAAATCAAGAGAAAATAATATAATTTAGCTCTTTGGATATTTGTGTCTTAAATGTACGTAGACTCGAGATGAACAATTGGTGTCAGTTCAGGAGTAATATGGATCAGCCCACTGTTATGCATGATTAGTCAAAGGGTGGTCTTGGGCCATTAAATTGACTTCAATGGATTTATTTTAAAACTCAGATTACGCCAAATGATGTAGGTCGCGCGAAATCAGAATTATCGGGTCGGATTGCTGGGTTGAGGTCGTTGATTCCCTCTTTCGAGCTACCTGTTGTGGATCCTGAGAACACAACAAACGTAAGACTAGCCGAGAAGCCCTCGGCGATGGCCCTCCGATGCTTAAGTTAGAAAAAGTGGGGTCGAAAATATAATAACGAGATCGAATGAGACCACAAATATGACGGTAAAAAGAAGTGGTAAAAACGTATCTGAATAATCATAAATGAGGTTATTTATACTTGTACGGTACCCTCTACTTATGCGACACGTGGCACCAATGAGGGCGAGCCACGTCACCTCCTATAAAAGCCTGTTGTCGCCACTGCTGCACCTGCACACGGGGCCCCACACGCGCTGTCATCATATACATAAAAAAGAGGGTAAAAAATATAGGGGTATTTTGGTAATTATGTGATTTCCCTTATCATTACTCCCCCACTTCTCTTAGTGTCATTAATGAATAAGGGAAGCGAACAGTCACCATGTCAGTCTGTGGGATCTCGGCCATCCGTCCTAAGCTACGTGTCTCCACCTGTTGGAATGCGAAAAGGCGCGCTACTTCACATATTCCCCTAATCGCATTCGATCTCTCCCTGTGAGCTACTTCTATTCTCCAGGTATTCCTCCATCCTTTCTTATTCCAGCTTTTGATATTATGTCTTTTAAGTTTAGGAGTCTCTCCGTTCATGTATCCACTTCTGAGTCTAAATCGAACTCGGATTCGAGTTCGGTGTCGGGATCGTCAGCGACCTCCCCAAGGGAGATCGCTGGTACTTTTCGCGATCCCACCTCTTCCATTCCCCAACACTCTAATCATCCCGAGGAGGTAGCTAAATCCGATGAAACCCCTGTCTTTCAAAAATATACTGAAATGATGCAGCAAAAACCATGGTTAGGAATAGCGAGCATCATAAAAACGACTCTTGTAGTGTTAAAAAGAAAATATTACATCCCTGCCGATTAAGATATTATTATTCCTCGCTCATTTGATCGCATGCATCAGCCCCCAGAAGGCTACTGTACTTTATCTGTGCTCCATTTAGATGCCGGACTTCGTTTTCCCTTATCCCGCAAAGTGAATAATATCCTCGTTCGGCTAGGCCTCTGCCCAATGCAATTATCCCCCAATTCTATCAGCCATATACTCATGTTCATTATTGTTATGAAACACCTTGATTTGCCTTCCTCCTTCGACAATTTTTGGTCCTTATACAATATTACTGCCTCTAAGAGATCGGGGGAGACCGGGTGGTTCTACTTAACCACACGTAAGGACTGCCGTTTCTTATACGATTTGAGGTCTAATGTTGGTCCTTGGCGTGATAGATATTTCTTTATACGACCTCCACCCGGGGAATCTTGGGATTTTTACTTGGATTGGCGTGAGTCCAAACCCAAACCCGAAACTTTTGGGGAGGGGTTCGAGAGTGACCTCATAAATTACATTACTTTGTTTTGGTACCTTTCGAAAGTACTACTACAGGAAAAAGTCTTGAAGCTCGCGGGTCTCTCCCCTGCTCCTATTCCAATCAAAAGCTCTTTAGGTAATTTCATAAATCTCATTTGCTTGCTTCTTTTCCTTCTTAAGTGACCTCTAACAAAGTTATTTTTTGCAGAGTCTGAAATCATGCTGGCAAGGATCACGAACAAGACTAGAGCCAAGAAGGGAATGCTATCTCCTTCTGTTGATCGCGAGCTTAAGAGCGCAGCAGCGGCCGCCAAAGGGAAATCTCGGGAGCGCGCTCGAACTCCTACTCCGTCCCCTTCGGCCGCTACCGCTTCTGAACAACCTTCCACTCCTACAGAAATACGGGATCCCATCCCAGACGAGCAAGTTGAGGTGGTAGAAATCTCGGAGGATCGTGGTCTAAAAAGGAAGAGGGGGGAAAAGGGCGATCCCTGAAGCAGAGACCACAGCAGAACCAACAGAAAGTAGGAGCGATCCCTCCTCGAGATCAACCAGACAGGGCCGACTTGAGGCCAAACTTGCTGCCGATCGGGTCGCTGAGCCCGAAAGTAGAAAAAGGTTCGCCACCTTTCAAGAGGCGTGGCAGCGACAAGGGAGGAGCGACCTTCCTCTGCTCGGAGTGCTGAGATGTCCGGGGAAAAATGGGTCCCCGACTGGAAGATCTCCAAGAACAGCAGTGTTCTGGGACCTTTGCTGGGCAAGATTCGTGGGAGGTCTATAAAGCCGCTTGTCTTGAACGGGATCAAGTCATCCTTGCCCAAACTTCTCTCACATCCCTCGATGAGCATTTCGCGCACAATATGACCCAGGTAACCAACCACTTATCCTTCTTGCGAACTGACTTTTCATTAACTCTTTGCCTTCACGAATTAATTTTCTCTAATCGAACTCTCGTATCGTTGCTACATGCCATGGCGTTTGCCCACAATATCTCCCTCCAATGTGCAGTGTGGAGACATGACAAAATTCTCCTTGAAGCAAAAACTGTGGAGATGGAGAAGAAGATTTTAGAACAACAAGCGCTGATTGAGTCCTTGCAGTTTGAAACCCAAGAGAAAAATGAGCTCGCTTCCAAGCTGGAAATTTTCGAAAAATAGTTGGAGGAAGTTAGATCCACAGAACGGATTGCATTGTTGCCTTCGAAGTGGGCAAGGAGCAGGGGTTAGCTGAAGGTCGGGATCAAGGCATAGCTGAAGGTCGGGCCCTATTTTTGCAGAGCCAGGAATTTCAAGATATGTTAGGTCAAGCTCGCTTAAATGGTGCTTGCGACTTTTTGAGATCGAGGACCTTCCGAGAAGCTGTAGAAAACCGGGCATCGGACTTCATGATAGACGGATTTGAAAAATGCCAAGGCCAAATTCAGAAGCTCGATGGATTTGCAGAGGGTTTCGATCTGGAGCAGTTAGATGTCTCTCTGGACAAGAATCTCGAGTCGTATCCCCCAGGACCAGCACCTGCCGATGACTTTCCTGAGTTCCTGCCTTTGATGGATGAACTACCTCCCCCATTTCCTATTTCATAGACGCATAGGGATGCACGAACAGTTTTTGTAAACACTTATGTATTTTGAACCGATGAATGATTTAGGGATTAATTCCCTCTTTTGTAATTCTATGATTATCAATGCCAGCATTTTTTATCATCTGAGCTCCGAGCAGTTTGTGTTCGAATATTCATGAAGAATCCTGATAACTCCCCCAAAACTTACAACAGAAATCCTGCATGCTGATCGCATAAGAATCCATTTTTTTTTTAAGTTAAAAATCCTGCAACCCTTTGAGATCGTTTATGAAGCTTCAGAATACTCCTTCCTTCAGGTCACTTATAAAACTTTTTTCAAAACCAATAATCCTGCGTATCTTCTTCAGATCGCTTATGAACCTTTTTCAGGTTAGAAATACTGCGCATCTTTTTCAGATCGCTTATGAACCTTTTTCAGGTTAGAAATCCTGCGTATCTTTTTCAGATCGCTTATGAACCTTTTTTCAGGTTAGAAATCCTACGCATCTTTTCCAGATCGTTTATGAACCTTTTTCAGGTTAGAAATACTGCGCATCTTTTTCAGATCGCTTATGAACCTTTTTCAGGTTAGAGATACTGCGTTATCTTTTTCAGATCGCTTATGAACCTTTTTCAGGTTAGAGATACTGCGTTAACTTTTTCAGATCGCTTATGAACTCTTTACCTTTAAAGTTAGCTTTGAGAGAACATAACAAAACCTGTGGATGCAAAATGACCTTTTTCAGGTCGTCTTTTTCAGACTATTGAAATGTCTTTTTCAGACAATTACAAACCTTTTTCAGGCAAAATCTCACTAAGTAGCTTACATATGTCTAAGCATAAAATTTCTTCAAGTTATGCACGTTCCAAGGTCGTTTTGCAAATTCTTCCCCTCTAAATCTTGTAAGATGTATGTCCCTTTTCGTCGAATCTCCACTACCTTATACGGGTCTTCCCATGTCGGATCGAGCTTCCCAACATGCTTCGACACTTCGACTTTCTTCAAGACAAGGTCGCCGACTGGAAAACTCCTCGGTCGCACTCTTCGATTATAATTTCTGGTCATCATGCTTTTATATCGCAAGATCTTCACATACGCACGATCTCTTCCTTCTTCGATCACTGTCAGGTCAAATGACCGCTCCTGAGAATTTCCTTCCGCTTCATATTGGGTGACTCGAGCTGTTTCTTCACCAATCTCCGCGGGTATGATAGCTTCACTGCCATATACCAAACAGAAAGGGGTCTCACCTGTGGCAGTTTGCGGGGTCGTTACCCAAAGTACTCCAGGCAGTTCTTCGACCCATGCCCCTTTTGCTCCTTCCAACCGAGTCTTTAAATATTGCAACAAAGTTCGGTTCGTGACCTCGGCTTGCCCGTTCACTTGTGGATTCCCGACCGCCGTAAAGTTCTGCTGGATTTTTAGTTCCTTACACGACCGCCATAAAGTTCTACTGGATTTTTAGTTCCTTACACCACGCCATGATCTTCCTACCTTGGAACTGAGTTCCATTATCCGACACTAGAACCCGCGGAATCCCAAACCTGCAAATAATATTTTTTCAAATGAAATTTATTACCTCTTTCTCAAAGATCTTTTCCAAAGCTTCAGCCTCAACCCACTTGGAAAAATATTCGACCGCCACAATCAGAAATTTTTTCTGCGCCACCGCTTGAGGAAATGGACCAACGATGTCGATTCACGACTGATCAAAAGGGCATGCGACCTTCAAGGGTTCTAGAGGGGTCGCTGGAGAGTGCAATAATCCTGCGTATTTTTGGCAACTTTCACATTTCCTAGCAAATTCCTTCGCATCTTCTACCATCAAATAGCCTTGCCTAAGGATCTTCTGGGCCAACGATCTTCCTCCCGAATGATTTCCACAACTGCCCTCATGTATTTCCTTCATAACATACTGCGACCTCTCTGCATCTAAACACTTCAGTACAATACCTTCTGTAGTTCTCTTGTATAAGTCATCTCCGACCAAAGTAAAGCAATTAGCTTTAAATTGCAACCTCTTGGCAGCAATCGCGTCGCTAGGTAATTCCCCATACTTTAAATACCGAACAAAAGGCGTTTTCCAAGAATCCGCCGTCTCGACCACGTGGATCTCTGCATCATCTATTACTGGTTGAGACTTCACCAATACGGTGATCTTCCTTTCCTTAATTCCTTCCACCAACGACCTGAACCTCGATAAGGCATCTACTCGCATGTTTTCGTCCCTTGGAATTTGGCTGATCGTGCATCTATCAAACTTTTTCATCATATCCTTCACCCTCGCCAGGTATTGTGTCATGAACCATTCGCGCATTTCATAGGTGCCCTATACCTGCATCGCGACAAGTTGTGAGTCCGTATATACATCTACCTGCCTTATACCTCCATCCAATGTTGTCTGCAATCCTTGAATTAAAGCTTCATAATCAGCTTCATTATTTGTAGTCGGAAAATTTAGCCTCACAGCAATCTCGATCTCAGCACCATTCGGTCCCTGCAAGTAAATACCGGCTCCTCCATTCTTTGAGGTCGAGGACCTATCCACATGCAACAACCATCTCTCCTCTTTTTCTGGTTGTTCACCAGCGAACTCAACCAAGAAATCGGCAGACACTTGCGCTTTGATTGAATTCCTCGTTTGAAATTCGATGTCAAATTCTCCTAGCTCCACTGCCCATTTGATCATCCTGCCAGATGTATCCGGTTTTGACATAACCTGCTTCAAATGATGATTAGTCAACACAACAATAGGGTGGGATTGGAAGTAAGATCGCCATTTTCGTGCTGTTATCACCAAGGCCAATGCTAGCTTCTCGATCTTGATATATTTCTTTTTCGCCCCTTGCAACATTTTGCTTACATAGTAAACAGGATTTTGTTTGCCATTCTCTTCTCGAATCAGCACCGAACTCACTGCGTTATCTGAGACAGCTAAATACACATACAATTTTTCCCCAATCATGGGATTAGAAAGTAGTGGTGGGGTGGTTAGATATAATTTTAGCTCCTAAAGAGCCTGTTCGCATTCCTCATTCCACTCAAAATTATTCGCTTTTCGCAAAACTTTAAAGAAGGGTAAGTTGCGATCAGCAAACCTAGCTATGAAACGATTTAGCGAGGCGACCTTCCCCGTTAACTGTTGCACCTCCTTTATCGATTTTGGCGACCCCAACTGCATGATCGCTTTTATTTTTTCAGGATTTGCCTCTATGCCTCGTTCGCTAACCATGTAACCCAAAAACTTACCCCCTCGCACCTCAAAGGTGCATTTAGATGGATTCAACTTCATGCCGTAAGATCGCATAATGTCAAAAGTTGTTCGCAAATTTGTCAAATGATCACATTCTTGCTTGCTTTTGACCAGCATATCATCAACATACACTTCCATCTTACTTCCGATGTGATCTTTAAACATTCGATTGACCAATCTCTGGTAGGTCGCGCCTACGTTCTTCAATCCGAATGGCATTACATTGTAGCAATAGACCCCATTCTCGGTCACGAACGCAGTTTTTTCTGCATCTTCCTTAGCCATAAAAATTTGATGGTAGCCCTGATAAGCGTCCATTATGCTAAACAGTGCATACCCCGCCGTTGTGTCCACCAGCAAATCGATCCTCGAAAGCGGGTACGGATCTTTTGGGCATGCTTTGTTAAGATCAGTGTAGTCTGTACACATTCTCCATTTCCCAGCTGCTTTTGGAACGATAACCACATTTGACAACCAGGTCGTGTATTGGATTTCTCTAACGAACCCAACGTGTATTCGATGATCCTGTTCCTTTTGACCCCGAATACTCTTCTTTTTTTTGTTTCACCGGTTTGACCTGCGAATCAATATTAAGTCGATGTACAATTACCTTGGGGTTTATGCCTTGAAAATCAGAGGGGCTCCACGCAAAGAGGTCGTTATTGCTCCGCAAAAAATCAATCATCATTGTCTCCATCTCCTTCATCATCTGCGATCCAATACAGGTCGTTTTCTGGAAATTTCCTGAAATTAACTCGACCTCCTTATATTCCTCCAACGGCTCGATTCTTTCCATCTTTCCCCGTTTTGCCTCTTCACTTGGTCCATCTCCTCTTTTCTCTTTTCCTTTTTCATTGTTTCTCCCTGCTTAACAGCCAAATTATAACATTGCCTCGTCGTTCGTTGGTCGCATGTCACTTCCCCTACTCCCTGCGGCCTGGGGAACTTCATCTTTAGGTGGTACGTAGATACCACTGCTCTGAACTTATTTAATCCGGGTCGCCCTAGTACCACATTATATGTGAACGGACTGTCAACCACCAAAAATTGGACCATGCAGGTCTTTCTTTTGGGTTCTTCCCCCAAGAAAACTGGCAGCTCTATCACACCTTCAGGAACGACCTCACTGCCCCGAAACCCGACCAAAGGTGTCCGAACTGGCTTCAATCTCACATTTTTCAAGTCCATTTTCCTGAGAACATCACTGAAAATAATATCAATAGAACTACCATTATCTATCAACACTTTGTGTATCTGGTAGTTGGCGATGTCCATTTTTATGACCATAGGATCGTTCTGGTCAGGCGCACCCGAACTCATATCTTCATCTCCAAAGACTATATTTTCTTGTTTTTCTACATGCATCACTTGTTGTCCGTATCTGGACCTGCTCTCCTTGGTATATTTTTTCCTCGACCTCATTGAGTCTCTATTCGTCAGTCCACCTGATATAGTATGGATAATGCCCTTCGTGGGTGGATTATCTCGAGCTGTACTCTTTCCTGCCTCGTCTTTCTGGTGTCGCTCATGGCTTCGCGACTTGCTGCAATCACCCGCTTCAGCTCTCCTGTCAATCAGATGTTTAAAATAACCTTGCCTCACCAGCCTTTCGATCTCGTCTCTCAATTGGTAGCAATCCTCCGTGTTATGCCCTTTGTCTTTATGGAACCTGCAATATTCATGTGTGTTTTTCTTAGTCGGGGTATCACGCATCTTACCCGGCCATTGCAGGAAGCCCTCCTTTTCGACCATCGCCATCACTCTTTCTCTAATAGTTGTCAACGGAGTGTACTTGTGATACCGAGGCAAATACGGCCCCCTCCGTTCGCGATCCTTCTCAGATCGTTGCTTGCCCTCTCGCTATCGTTCTCCTCTCGATCGTCCTGGATCCCTTGTCCAGTCGTTGTCCTTCATAGCATTCATCTCTTCCTCATCAATGTATTTTTGAGCCATTTCAATTAACTGCTCTGTTCCCGTTAGTGGGTCTTGGGCCAATGCTGACGCGAAGGGGCCTTTCTGCAAACCATGTATTAGGATGCTCACCATCATGTGGATCCTTAAATCCTGGACCTCCAGTACCTCGTTATTGAATCGTCCCATGAAAGCCTTTAATGTTTCGTCCTCCCTCTATCTAATCGTGAACAGGTGGGTGGCTGACCTTTTCGCTTTCTTTTGCTGGCAAAATGGAAAGAAAATTTATGAATTAACTGTTCGTAAGAATCAATTGTTCCACTATCTAGACTCGTGAACCATTCATGAGCCTTGCCCTTCAGGGTAGTGACAAACAGTTTCGCTTTGATCGGGTCGGTCTGGCCATAGAGATTCATGACCAGATCGAATGCAGCAACATGTTCCATAGGATCCTTGCTCCCATCATACTTGGGTAGATTTGGGAACCGAAAACTACTATCTACCGCCTCCAACAGAATCCGATTTGTGAAGGGTGAGCTTCTATTCTGCGATACGATCTCTCCCCTTTTCTTCAACTATTCGATTTGCTTTCCTAGCAGCTCAATCTGCTTCCCAACGCTATCCACCTCCGCTCGCGATATGCCTAGCTGTCTAGCGGTCGTTCTCCTGCTAGCCATCGTTCTTTTGCTGGTTACCTCATTTGATAGGGTTCTCTCGGGGCCTTTTTCAAGCGCCCTTGAGGCCTCTCTCCTCTATTCCGCTTCTATTTCTTGAAACAACTGCCTCTTAACCCCTTCCCTAGCTGGGGTTACTGTTCTGCGCTCATATTCCACAATGGCTTTCATGCTCACCTCCTCGATCATACGCTGCAGCTCTTCCCTAGTCATTTGTACCATCCCCTCCTCTCATTTCCTTCGGGTTTCCTCTACCTGTTGATCCCGTCGTGATGACCCTTCCATTTTCAGCTCGTTCTCAGATTCCCACAGACGGCGCCAAATGATGTAGGTCGCGCGAAATCAGGATTATCGGGTCGGACCGCTAGGTTGGATCGCTGGGTTGAGGTCGTTGATTCCCTCTTTCGAGCTACCTGTTGTGGATCCTGATAACACAGCAAACGTAAGACTAGCCGAGAATCCCTCGGCGATGGCCCTCCGATGCTTAAGTTAGAAAAGGTGGGGTCGAAAATATAATAACGAGATCGAGTAAGATCAAAAATATGGCGGTAAAAAGAAGTGGTAAAAACGTATCTGAATAATTATAAATGAGACTATTTATACTTGTACGATACCCTCTACTTATACGACACGTGGCACCAATGAGGGCGAGCCACGTCACCTCCTGTAAAAGCCTATTGTCGCCACTGCTGCACCTGTACACGGGGCCCCACACGCGCTCTCATCATATACATATAAAAGAGGGTAAAAAATATAGGGGTATTTTGGTAATTATGTGATTTCCCTTATCACATGTTAAAATTGAGTTGGCCGATAACCATTTAGGTAATCCTAAGACCTACCTCCTCATTTGGATAGCTCCCATTTAATTTACCAAATCTGCTAGATCCACTAAGAAAACCCAGCCCACCGACCCGACCCGACCCAATCCACTAACCGTACCAAACTCGGTCCCATTAAAACCCCTAAAACCTACCCTTCACTTTCAGCAACACTCTCTCTCTTCTCATTCTTGACAGCGGCACCTCTCCCTTTCTCTTTGTGAACAATCGAAGCGATTTCTTGATGAAAATATTGGAGCAACCGTGAGATTGTTTGTCAGCCTTTGGGGCCGTGTCTTGCCTGTCCGGATCTCGACTCTTTGTACTGTTTTTCTGGTTTATTTTAATATTCGGTTGTAATATTATTATTTTTGTAATATTCATTTGTAAAGTGGTTTGCATTATTAAGGGTTTGAAAAACCCACAAATCTGAAATAGTTAATTAGGACCTGTGTTTTGGGGCTTTTGTTGAAGAAATAAACTCCCAACATCCCAAATTTTTTAAATTGTACAATTGCAAATACAATTCTAACATAATTGAAATTGTCTTAGTTACAAGGCGAAATAACAAATTCTCCTTCTTTTGCTATTGATGCAAGATCTAAAAAAAGTTCGCCTTCTATTGTTTAAAGTCTCATTTCAATCAACATCCCCATGATATCGGTATAAATAGGTGAACACTATAAACTCAAATCAAGAGAAAATAATATAATTTAATTTTTTGGACAATTATCGTGAACGTATGCCATATGCCCGAACTACGTAAATCCCCTTGTTCTTTTTCTCTCGTCACACACCCAAAAATTTGACACCATAGGTGCCATGAGCGAACCATCGTCCAAGCATAAAAATTAATATCAAATGACAGAAAACATTTTCACTCCCAAATTTCCTAAACCAAAAATCGTACCAACATGGCTGCTAGTTTTGTACAGCGGACGTTATTGCATTAGTTATAAGAGAAACCTGGTAATTTTTCCAGCATTATTACATTCACGTACTAAGTTTAAGGTAGTATTGGAGACGAAGATTTGCTCTTAAGATTGGTGATCAACACGCAGTTGGACCAAATCTCAAGATCCCTCTCCCAAATCTTTTTCTTATCCAACTTCGCCAACTCCGGCAGCGCGAGTGCTGTTTTCAGTATCCCTTTGTGGCAGCTCTGCCCCAAACCTACACCCCCGCCTGTCCCGAGAAATATGCCTCTCGAAATCTCCACCCCGCACTTTTCTGTCAGCTTCTCCAAACAGCTATGAAACCCCTGGAATGGCTCCGGCGGCAGAGCGTACTCCTGGTAGACGACAGGCGACGGTGCAGCCGCCTGGGGTGTGTTCTTTCTACCGCCAGGGAGCGACGCGGTATGATGACCGGCATGCTTCTTGCGGATGGTGGAGGGCGGGAAGTGGCGGTTCACGAAGTGTATGCGGGGGAATGGGGCAGCGGAGACGTGGAACTTGTTGGTTTGGAGAGCTTGCGCTGAAAATGCAGCTAGAGCGACGGCGAAGACTGCCAGAGCGCAGACGATACTACACCTTGCCATCTTAGGTTGATGGGATCAGATGAATTTGATTGTCTGAATAGTTGGATGATGAAAAAGAATGGGAAAAAGGGTTGATATTTATGGGGTGCCTTTGATCAGAATTCAGATACGTTTCAGGTTTGCATATATAAGTAACAACGTTAATTGAATTACAAAGTTAATTAATGAGTCTCTTATTTTAATGGGATGTCAGTTTCTTGATTCAATGAGAAACAGCATGCGATCTTGGGCTTAATTGCAATTTAAATCCAGTACATACACGGGTTAAATGTAATTTATACTAAGACATGTAAAATGAGCACAAAAAAAAAATACTTATAAAAAAAGTATTAGTAAATTATCCTCAATACTATGGAGAGGTAATTTGCTTCATTTTTTAAAACATAAAGAAAATTTGGGTTTTGGCTTAAATGCATTTACTCCGTATATTAGGGGTGGCAAAACAAGGACCTTAAATATAGAGGTGGCAAAAAATACCTCAAAATTATTTTATTTTTTTTTTTTTTGCAATTGTAGGATCTGGCCACCAAATTTTTATAAGTGGCCAAAATTAGGGTTTTTTTTTTTTTTTTGCGGTCGCTGATTGAGCATTTTTTTAAAAAAATCAACTGCTACATAAGTGTTTAACACAAGCAATGATGTGGAAAAAAAATAAAACACCTTTTTATTTGAATTTTTTACTAATTGGACATTTTATGTATATAAATATTTAATTCTGCGGTACTAGTTGTCGTAGCACGATATTTCTAAATGTGTATAAATAATTTTATACACTTTAAAATATATTATAAGTTTAATATATATATACATAAAATATAAATACTTAAAATTATATAAAAAAAGATTATAATACTGTAGATATTTTTAAATCCTTCCCCCCCCCCCCCCCCCCCAACCCTTTTGCCCTCCCCC
>NC_026148.1:11511937-11611924 GCF_000512975.1 Sesamum indicum | reverse complement strand
AGTGTGTGTGTGTTTAATTTTTTATTTTAATCTATATTATATAAAATAATTATTTTATTTTTATAATTATACACATAATACAAAATTTCAAATTAATTTTATATAATTCCACTTTTTTTTCATGTAAGTGCTTACTTGACACATAAAAAATAAAAAAAATTGCCCAATCAACAAAAGCCCCAAAAAAGTCCTAATTTTTGTCCACATAAGCAAATTCCGACCACTTTTAAAAATTCAGTGGTTGAAGTCCTACAATTGTCAAAAATAATAATAATAATAATAATTTTGGAATTATTTTGTCGCCCCTATATTCAGGGTTCTTGTTTCGCCACCCTCCTAATATACAGATAGTAAATGCAATTAAGCCTTTATTTTTTTTATAGAGATTTTTTTGTTTATTTAATTCTCATATGATATGGGGTAAACAGAATTTAACCCATATATATAGATATATATGTATGAAGAGTGACAATTTTAATTTTATGAAAAGTTAATGGACAATTTGGTTTAGTAGTTTATCAATTTTGTGGATTGAGCACTTTAATTTTTTTTCATTATAATTTTCAAAATCACCAATTTTATGCCCTTATATGATGTATATTTAGGAAATTCAAGCGAAAGATATCGTTTGCTTCATGAAAATTAAGAAGGGAATAATACAATTTTAATTTATCCTGTAATTTGGAGGTGATATGTTTTGTCCTAAATAAATTAATTTTAGTAATTTAATCATGTAAAATTATAATTTTTATAATTTTAATCTTTTTTCAACAAAATTAATTGGCTGAAAAATTATATATGACTTATACATGACTCAATTAAATTGAAAAATCCGACGAAAAAGGACTAAAATTACCATAATTTTAAATTATAGGACTAAATGACAAAAATTAATTCATGCAGAACCAAAAATGTTTCTCCTTAAGCTATAGGACTAAGATTGCATTTTTTTCCACTAATGAGTAGTATTTTATGTTAATTTGCATTTGATTTTTTTGTAATTGTATTAAACTTTTAGAGCTTCTTTTATTATTATTATTTATTGACGTATACATATTTGGATGGGCCCTTACTGATTCGATAGATCTACCAATACATATTAATTATTCTCCGAATATTTATCGATCATACCATGATTGGTTTTATTGGATATCATCAATAATGATATCCAAAAACAACGTACTATTGTGATCAGTGTTATATAAATTAATCAAATTGAGACTTTTTTTTTTTTTTAAGAAACTCTTAGTAATATGATTTACTTAATTTACTCTTACATATATTAAAATATAATCAATGAAAGGGAAAAAAAAAACAATTGTAGTTTTGTAAGTTGTAGCTCAAGGCTGGTATTTTTTTATCCTGCAAACATTAATTTTCACAATTTAGTTTTTTTAACTTTAAATTTTGGCAATTCATTCTTTTTCGAGGGAATTCTCATTTAATTGGATGATGGATGTTGAGACCACAAAAAAAAAAAAAAATTCTATAAATACTGACCAGCGCAATAATGACTGCAAGGAAGAATAGAGTAAGTTGGTCTACTGCTCTATCCTTGTTGGATTCTGAGTTAGATATTAGAATTGGCAGCTAGGAGTTCTGAGCTAGAGATGCTAGAGTCCGAACTTGTTGAATTTATGACTTATGTAGCTATTGAGTTCTTGTTGTCTCTTCTTTATCTATCCTATAAGAGGCCTCTTGATCGGTTCATAAAGCTCAAAAGAGAAGCATCTCTTAGGACTCATTAGCTTTCGAATCACCATCAGCATCTAGCATCCTCGATTCCAACAACGCGAACGAGGGCTTCTCTCTGCTCTGCTTCACCTTTGGGAAGGCTTGTTTTCATTGCAAAATCTAGTTGAGCTACCTGTTTTTCTTACGGAAAGTTGTAGTTGTAGCTCGATAGCTAGGTAGGGATATTAGGCCGGCTTTTAGGAGCTTGATTTGTTGTTATATCTATAGAGCCTTGTTGCTTGTCTAGGGACTTTAAGGCTTATTGTTACATCCAACAGGGGGAGCTAAGGTGATGAGTTGTTGTAGTCTTGCTGCTAAATCGAGACGTCACCCAAATTCTCCCAGAAGTGGAGGTGACGTGGTCGCCCTCGCTCCGATAGGTGACAGCATTGTCCTCAATGGATAGGCAACGGCGGTCGCCCTCGCTGTGTTGGGCGGCGCAGCCATGCCCTCCTCTGCAGACAGCCACTGCTTCTCTTTTTTAATATATAAATTAATTTAATTAAAATAATATTTTATTATAATAAATAATTATATAAAATAATATTTTATTATTAAAAAATATATAATATTATAAATATTAGATATGGGAGAAGGGTAAAAATGTTAAAAAAAAAAAACTTTCATAGTCAATTTGCAGTTAAAACACGTGTGACTCAATTTCTATAGAGAGAAATTTTTTTAAGAATTTATTTTATATTACAAAAGAAATAATTGATATTTTAATTTTTATAGGAACTATTTTTAAATATTTTTATTATTACAGAGCGGTTTCTGACTGTTTCTATATATATATATATATATATATATATATAACTTTGATGATGGTCATATCCACCATTTTAACATATGCGATATGGCTTTTTCTTGCCCTGCAATCGCCGCCACAATTTCTACCTCCGTCGCCTCCTTTTGTCTCTTCTCTCCTCCACCTTCCGCCGTGCAGTTTTCTCACTTGTTTCTCAATAAATCTCCACTTTCCACCGAGAAACATGATTCGGCAAAGTTTGCCTGCAAAACTAAAGATTCCAGTGAGAACAACCCAAAAATCGACCCCGACGAGAAAGAAAATCAAGAACTGATAGTGCAGAGAAGGGGTTTTCTCCTGATTGGGTTGGGCTCTACTGGAATTTACGAAACTGCAGTCAATCTAGGATCATCGGTTTCTCCAGATTACTTGAACTGTGTTGACGCCGCAAAACCTGACGGCGCGCCCATCAACTGCTGTCCCACCTCCCCGGCCGGGATGGAGATCACTGATTATATCCCTTCTCCCACTGCCATCACCCGTGTTCGTTTGCCGGCTCACACAGCCAACGGCCGTGATAATATGGTCAAGTATAGAAAAGCAGTCGACCTCATGAAGCAGCTGCCTGCCAGTGATCCCCGTAGTTTCATGCAGCAGGCGAACGTGCACTGTGCTTACTGCAACGGCGGCTACAACCAAGAGGGCTATTCAAATGTGAGATTTCAAGTCCACAGATCATGGCTGTTTTTCCCATTTCATAGGTGGTACCTATATTTTTACGAGAGAATATGCCGGAAATTGTTGCAAGACGAAACTTTTGCCTTGCCATTTTGGAACTATGACTCGCCTTCCGGCATGGAAATCCCGGCCATGTTTAATGACAGCAGTTCATCTCTCTACGACAGGCTGCGCAACCAGGACCACTTGCCGCCCGTCGTCGTCGACCTGAACTGGGGCTCTTTTCTTACCGGTATAAGCCCGGAAAAGAACCAGATCAAATACAACCTCAACTTAATGTACAAACAAATGATCACAAATGCCACAACTCCAAGGCTTTTCTTTGGGCAACCCTACAGAGCTGGCGACGAAACCCCAACGAGAAGTGGGTCTGGATCCATTGAAATAGCTCTGCATACCACTATTCACGCATGGACGGGTGACCCGAAACAGCCCTTCACAGAAGACATGGGAACTTTCTATGCAGCTGCTCGAGACCCCATTTTCTATGCGCATCATGCCAACATCGACAGATTGTGGAACATTTGGGTAGATAAACTCGGAGGCAAAGTTTTCAGGGACCCCGATTGGTTGGATTCCTCGTTCATGTTTTACAACGAGGAAGCCAAGCCGATGATTGTCAAAGTGAAGGATTGTCTGGACTCAACGAGCCTGGGATACATTTACGAAGACATCGAGATCCCATGGCTTGACGCAAAGCCTACTCCTCGTAGAAAAGGTGTCCGGGTAGTTACTTCTGAACTATGCCAAGCCACTCAGGTTTTCCCGACGGCCCTGGACAGGGTTTTGAACATTATTATCCGGCGCCCTAAAGAGTTGAGGAGTAAAGAAGAGAAAGAAGAGGCGGAAGAGGTGTTGCTGGTAGACGAAATAGAGTATGATTGCAGTAAACCCGTGAAGTTTGATGTGTACTTGAATGAATCTGATGTGAAATTATGTACGCCTGCGAATTCCGAATTCTTGGGCAGCTTCCTCGATGTGCCTTATCATAGACACCCGAGGTCGACAGAGAAGGGGTCAGTGAGGTTTGCGATATCTAGCGTGTTGGAGGAGCTACATGGAACCAACGAGAGCGACTTTTTGTTGGTGACTTTGGTCCCTAGGCGTGGCGATGTGACGATAGGTGGTGTTAAGATTGAGTTTGACACATCTAAGAATTCAGCATAACGTTAGAGATGAAAGATTCTAATTCAAATCGAGTTCGTACTTGGAATGTATCTCTGTATTCAGAGATTATTGAGATGATAAGAAGAGTGATGTTAAAAGAATGGATTGAATTTGCAATATGTCTTGAGAAAGGCATACTGAATAGCATTCCAAGTAAAGAACCTGCAGCTTTCCACACGAATGGGGCGCTGGAATTATGATGGATGTTACATGCATGGAATATTTGTAATCAATACAAATCTCTTATTATAGTTTGATATGACAATTTGTATTGTATGATTTTATGCATATATGTTATGTTTATGAATATTTTCTTAAATTTATAAGTTCCATGAAGTTAATTATATATACGATTATCTATCTGTGTAAAGCATATTCACAATGCAACATTGAATTGCTACCCAGAAAATAATATTTTTCGTTGCATAACTTAAGATTTTTTTTGCTTTTAGTCCCATTAATTTATTACGGGATTCAAACTTTTAGCCCTGTAATTTTTTTAAAAAGTAGTGCTTTTGGTTACATGACACTTTTCCTTTAAATGTGTAATGAAAAAGTGTGGTTATTAAGTACATAGGACCAAAAGTACAACGTTTTAAAAATTATAAGACTAATTAAAAATAAGAATCTCATATATTAATGGGATCAAAACTATAAAGGCCCTAACGGCCACATACTAAGCACGTAGCATTTTTCATTAAAATGTTTAATTAAAATGTGTCATGAAATAAAAAATACTACTTTTTAAAAGTCACTAGACCAAAATAAGAATATCGTAACCAACCAAAAGTATAAATACCTAAATTATGGAACGAAAAATATTATTTCTCCGACACAATATACATAATTTTATTCAAATAAAATAAATATCGTAATTTTGAAACACCTAATATGTATAAATTAATTAAAATAAAGTTTACAATAAAAATTCCAATCCAACTGCTAGGCATTCTGATTAGGTAGAAGTTCAGCTGTGAACTGTTGCACATCACAAGGGGAGAGAGTGACAAAGCAACAAGAGCTTATAGGCATCATGCAATTTGTAACATCAATGCAATGCAAGGTCCATATTTGGCCTTTCTATATCTCATTTTCAAATCTTGTCTCATTTATATAAAAATATTTTAAAATTTAATTCGTTTACTATTAAATTTAATTTTTTTTAGATATAAATTATGAACAACTTATTTTGACGGGTTATATTAAAAAATCATAGTGGTATCACTTTAGCTATGTATATTTCTTTTTTATTTTCATCATTGTAATTTAATAAAATCAAATAATGTAAATAAGTCATCGAATTTTTATGTGAAAAATAGAAATTTAAGCAGTGTACCGTACGTATCACGTGGTTATGATGTAGTAACATATCACGGGACTGTAAATTTTAGGTGTCGTGTATAATTATTGTCATTACTAATATACATGTGAGCTAATGTAAATATTTTCCGAACATTTACAGTGAAATGTTAGTATTTAGGAATAATTATATTTATATCTTTTAATTTATGATCTGTTTACATAAATTATTCATGTCTTTTTTGGATAATTATACATACAACCATAAATAACGTTGATATAATTCACACAAATCATTCCTATTTTTAAAAAATTACACATGCACCCCAAAAAAATCAATATTATTACAGATAAACTGTAATTATATAAAAAAAATATATGAATAATTTATCTAAACGAATCATAAGTTGGAGTATTATTACTCTACTAAAATTGGATTATCTGTTCACTTTTCTTTGGAACAAAAAAAAATATAAAGAAAAGAAAACGGTAAAAGACACAAGTACCCTGGGAGAAGCCCAAATTAACAGAAGAAACCCTCCAATCCACATTTGTGAAATTCGGAATCCCTTTTGGGCGAATCCAAACCCCAGAAAATCCAGAGAAGGACCAAAATTCTTCAACCCAATTCGCATATCAAACTCCTCTATTTGGCGTCCGTTATATACACATTCGTTGTACAAACACGCGCCCATTGCTCATACCCACACACATCAGCTGTTTAGAGAGAGAGAGAGAGAGAGAGATGGAGCATCAGGTGCAGCACGAACAAGACGACGACGTTTACGGCGGCGATGTGCCTGAAGAAGCTTACATGGAGTCCGATATTGACCCTTCTGCAGACCCGGAAGCCGCCGCTGACTCCAAAGCTAAGGTATGTATATATTTTGCGTGTGTGTGTGTGTGTGTTAAAAGTATGCATACATGGGTATGTGTCTAATTTCGAGGGGTTTTAATTTTGTAGGAGTTGGAGAGTATGAAAAAAAGATTGCAGGAGATTGAGGAAGAAGCAGGCGCACTTCGAGAAATGCAGGCTAAGGTTGAAAAAGAGATGGGTGCGACTCAAGGTATCCTTTATACACTTTGAGCACATGTTTGGGATTGTGATGTCTGCATTGGTTTGTTTTTTAAAGATTTGATTTTGTGCTGTATCGATTTGGGATCTATGTTTTTGTCAGTCAGTTATTTGGTGTATACAAACAGTCTGTAATCTTTGTGGGGATTTAAAAGTTAGGCTAACGACAAACCCAAGAGATTGACTGGAAAAAACTGTGACGGTGGACATTTTCTAGGAAAATGGACCCAAAAAATACTCTCTTAAATATTTGAGCTCTGGAATTTGACAACTTTGGAAGTAGAAACAGCTGAACAGGATTTCAAGTGTTTCAATATTTTTGAAAGTCTAGCAATTGGTATGGAATTGGTGTTTGCTGGGATCTATTAGGAAACAGAAACGGTGAGTTCTGAGTTCAATTTTCTTTTGAAGAGTGGTGTCTTAATTAACTTGCCAATTCATTTTGATGAAGTGAATTCTAAGTAAAAATATGAAAATTGGGAGCTAGATCAAGAGTGTGTATTTCATCAAACTGAACCAAATAGTACCGAATTCTTGGCTAGGTGAGAAAGTTTGATTTAAATTAGGGATCTCCATAGTTTGGTAAATTGGCCAAAGAGCTGACTTCAAATAGTAACAGAAAAGCGTCTACCGAGGTTCATAATCAATCTTCTCCAACTTCTATTCTTTGGTTAACTGTTATCCTCTATGGGCTAAGGCGCCAATAATGAGCAAAAAGGTTAATAATGGAACCCCTAGTATGCTTATGCATCACACACAGACTCACGAGACACACCCAAAAGAGTCAAACTGTAACTGAAATGTATGAATTCATTAATTTTCTGCATATAGAGCAAGAGGAGAAAAGAAACCTTTGTTTTGCAATCCATGAGCGCTTACCAGAGGCCAATAGAAGCAGTAGCTTACATGTATAGGTCATTGGTTATTCACCTTCATAAACTTTCTGATCTTTTTCTTGCTGCCTCTGTGCTCCATCCTCTCTCACTCTGAGAACTAAAACTTGTCTTCTCTTTATTCATCTCTATCTTCTGCCCAATATCTTTTCCTTTCTCTTTATCTTCTCCTCCCACTCTTAGTGTGTCTCATCTGTGCAATTGTTTCTATAAGTGATTGTATGGGCACTTACAAACAATATTTGATGTAACAGTTGGTGGTATGGAGATGAGTTGTCTGGTGTATTTATTCCAAGTGTTCATTAGCGTGTTGTTTTGTAGCCTCTCTTAGCGTGTTGTTTTGAAGCTTCTTTGCATCCGACTATGCCTAATGAGTTATAAAATATTAAACAATGCTAGAAGTAACGGTCCTCGGGTGGAGAAAATTTGTGTGATAGGATTATTATTATAAGGTGGACCTTTTGTCTCAAAGCAAGAGAGCTGTACATTTTAATTGCAAGGTTGAAATAAATGCAAATGTGCCAAAACAAAGTCTGTGGGCGCAAATCTGAAACTGGTGGTTTCATTTTCCATTGAATGTTAGTGCCTTTTGGCTGTCAGTTACATGATCCATTCTTGGATGTTCGATTTCAAGAATAATAAGATTTATGCAATTGTGCAAATGCAAGTTTGATTATTTGAGTCAATGCTGTCATAGATTACCGATTTTGGTTCACAGCCAGAATACAGTATTTTTTTCCTTTCTGGACATGCAAGTGTGATATTTATCCCAACCACTTACCCTTTTCGATGTGAGCAAACTCACTTGCTTTCTATCGTATCCGCTTGTATTCTTCGGCAGTGAGCTTTCTGCAGATTGCCCTTCAGTGTCTTGCTTTCCACCGAGTTCTATTCCCTTTTGAGTTCTTGCACTCTCCTCTGTTTTCAAATAATTCAATTAATTTAGTGAGGTTTAAGAGGAGTTATTTACCAGTTAAATCTTTCACTGGACAGTTTCTCTGCAAGACTATTTCTGTAAATTTTTGAGGCCAGCAAGTCATGAAGGGTCACTCTGGTTCGTTTCCATGGTGCAGTGGAAGTGTGTAAAATTTCCTTTGATTTCCGATCTAAGAGTTTAACATATTTCTTTGAACGAATTATAGAAAATGCATTTTATTTTGTCCTTTTTGTTTTTCTCGCTTCACGTACACAGACTATTTCATAATACCATATTTTGATTAGATCAAGTGGAATCTTATCTACAGGAGTGACCATCTTCTCCTTATCTATGTTCAATCGTTTGGGTCATCCTGATAAGATTAGACCTAAATGGTTAAAAAATTCAACGAGTAAAAAGTAACTTATAAGATCTATTTATAGAGATTTATTTATCCTAGAATGAAATGACATGCCTTGCCTTGTTCATGTGACATGTAGTAATCTTTTCTTTCTTACCCTGTGGCCTTTGGTCAAGAACAGGGCAGAAGTTAAGATTATATTGCTAATTGCACTTTTAAGATCCAAAAATATTGAAATGCTATTCCTTGGAATCTAGGGTTATAATCATCATCTGCTATAGATTTTGTGTAATGCACATCGACATAGGGGATTATATCCTTTTTTAATTTAGAGGCAACAGTTTCATCTATTTGTCCTTTCTGGAGAGAAGTTTGGAAAAGCAGGTGGGAACTGTATGTCATGTTTTTTGAGTGTGTTTTTTGGTGGTTATATATGATGATATCTTGAATATAGGTTTTTACCTGAAACTCTATGTATGTTTATTAGCGGCTCTGGGTTCAGGTAAATCTGGAAATTTCCTTCTTGCATTTGCTTTTCCACAGTTCAAGTCAATATGAAAAAATGCTAACTGCAGTCTTATTATTAAAATTAGTGGTTACAAATGGAACCACCACTATTTCACTGCCTGTGACAAAATAAACTAAATGGATATATGAGCTTGCTATTGGAATGGTGATTAATCTCTGTTATCTTATCCTCAAATTATTTTTTATTGATGTTGGACAACTACGTGTTGCAATTGAGAAAACATGGGGAAGAAACAAAATCTTCTTCTTTAATTGAATGATGTTATGTATTCATAGCTAAGCTCCTGAAAATTATGCTACTAAGCTGGTGACTGACAACATCGCTTTTTTTTCTTTTGCTTGTGGAAGATTCAACTGGTGCCTCTGCATCCCAGGCTGAAAAGGAGGAGGTGGACTCTCGATCCATATATGTCGGTAATGTGAGTTTCATGGTCCTGTTTTTTGTTCTGTTGAATTTGATTCCTTGCCACAACATGCATATCCCATCTTTGCACTTTACAGTGCATGGAATCATTCTGAAAGGGCTTTCTTAGTACCTGGTTAAAAAGATATTTAATCAGGGGATGTTTACGTGGGGTTTCTTTTCTTTCTTTCCTTTTCTTCGTTTTTCTTTTGGTTGGGGGGGTGGGCACATAGATGGATCTAAAGGGGGCTAGGAGGGGCCTTGGCTCCCCAAGGATATGATGTGTGTTAATATATATGTTAGTGGTATATACTTTTACTTATTTTATTGAATTCAATACAAGTAATTACCATCAAATATCAAATAATTAGTTTACTTATTTTATTGAATCCAATACTCATATATATATATTTATTAAAATTTATGTACAATAATTGATATCGTTCGTATTTTCAACTTCATTTGAACAGAAAAAATTGGTAAAATATATATCGTGTACTTTTTACATTACAAAGTTCATGTTCAACCTAATCAAATTATAAATCATTTACTAACTTATTTTCTTACAAAACTAATGACAATCCCAAAAAGATTGCTCTATCAATTATGTTACAGATCATTAATTTTAGAAGAATTATGAAAAGAAAAAATTAAAAAGCATCCATATTTATATTATGTTATAAAATGCACCATTTACTCCCATCAATTTAGTAGATGTTGCTTAGGTGATTTGTAGTCAATAATTTCTTTTGTTTATAGTAAATTTGGAATATATCTTTAATATTTATTATATCAAAATTTATATTCCCTGAAGTTTATAATCATCATAACTACTTGAGCTTTTTTTCTGGTAATTACAACTGATCCTTCAAAACTTTAATTCTGGACCCGTCCCTGGGTTTTTCTTTTCTTTCTTTTTTTTTTTTGGGGGGGCGGGGTCGGATAGTTTTTTTTTTTTTTGGGGGGGGGGGGTGCGAAAGGATTGGTTGGTGGGTGTGCCTCTATTAAACTACTCTGCATCTGGATTAAAAGGATACCCTTTCTAATCTTTGTGAGTTAGTGTCCATGCATCCACACTCCTGCATATGCACATATATGTGTTTGGTTGGGCTAATCAATTTATCTGTTAGCTGATTTTTCTCCGATTATAGGTGGATTATGCATGCACGCCTGAGGAGGTGCAGCAGCATTTTCAGTCTTGTGGTACAGTAAACAGGGTCACTATTTTGACAGACAAGTATGGTCAACCCAAAGGTTTTGCTTACGTAGAGTTTGTGGAAGTTGAGGCTGTTCAAAATGCTCTACTGCTAAATGAATCGGAGTTGCATGGTCGTCAACTGAAGGTTCTTGCACTTATCTTGGTCTGGATATGAGACAATGAATGTTTGGTAATCCCTTTAGCAATTATATATTTCGGTGGGCAGGTGTCTGCGAAGAGAACTAATATTCCTGGAATGAAACAATACCGAGGAAGACGCCCAAATCCATATTTTGGAACAAGAAGGCCTTTCATGCCTGGCCCTCCTGTCTACCCTCCTTTTGGTTATGGGTGAGTACTATAATGCTTATGGTTTTGTTCTTGGAAATGATTGGTGGTGCAAAAGAATGTCCTCAAAGAAATAATTTGTTGTTGGAATCTCCAGCAACTAGCAGTTTTTTTCCATTCGCTACTGGAAAAATTAGTTGAGCTTTTGTCAGTGTCTGAGTACTGTGTAAATGATCTAAACATGAATCTCTTTTGATCTTTAGTTCGCAATTTTGCTTTAGTTTTTTCCATTTTGTTTCCAGACGTGTGTGCGTAATCTATGTAGAACAGAAGTTCCATTTGTTCTTTACTCACCATTATAGGAGTCGCTGCTTAACATGAAACTCATTTAAATTTCATTCTTTTCCCCCCTCCACTAAGGGATCATCAGTTTTGATTTTAGTTCCCGAGGAAAGAAATTGCTTCAGTGAAATAGCATTATTAAATGAATTAAAAATTCTGATGTCAAATTTTACCTGTGCAGGAGGGTTCCAAGGTTTAGACGCCCTATGCGCTACAGGCCATACTGATGAATCTTCCCCAGTTGGCATGCTGTAACATAGAGGGGGATGAATTGGCACAATCAATTTACCTTCATCTGCATCTTTCCCTTGATAATTATTTATTGTCGAGGCATGCCAAAAGCCCATATTTAGTTTGATATTCCAAACTCGTTTTATCTTTTCTTGTAACATCTTGTGTTATTAGCTGAATGCAACTACAACTGCATATATATAGGCAACAAAAAGACCAGAAAAGCAAATAGCTAGTTTTCCTTGTTGTCACTGTGTTCTTCAGAGTATTGTTTTCACACTCCTAACCTCACATCTAGAGTGTGTAATGTTTGTATCTGTGTAGTTGTTTGGTGCAGCATCGTTGCCCTAATCGGCCTGCTCCTCCCCCTCCCCCTCCCCCAGTCTATACTTTTGATTGTTCAATTCAGAACTCAATTTCATGATTACAATTCTTGAATTCAAGTGTATTCTAGGACATGATACATTTTCGTCATGTACACGACGATACAGGAATTTATGCACTCAGGTCAGCTACCCTCATGTCGAACATATACCGTATTGCATATTACTTGTGTAGATCATACCATGTCAGCATAACCTAGGTTCTAGGTTCTATCATATAAGAAAAATCTCGGATTTAAATTGTTATTAAAGTGGTAATGTTAAGTCTTGCAGGTAATGAAATGACATTAATAACAACTCAACAAATTTTTTTGGGATTCCCATCTATTTGGAAGATTGGATGCTCACATCTCAATATCTTCCCTAGTTTGGTTTGTGTACGAGTATTTGTTGATTATATGTTGTGGCGGTGGTATTTGAGGAAAGACAGATGAGTTCCCACCTACCCCGGCCATCATTTCATATATTGCATCTTTATTCTCTCCTAACAGATAAGGCCGGCCCCTGGCGCGGCGAATCGCCACCCTTGCTTAATTTTATACATTTTAGTAATGATGATGACGATGACAATGAAGATGTTGTACACCTATCAAGTTCTTGATTGTTAGTCGAATTGAGTACGCCGTTCAGATTTCTACAATGATGATGTTGTACGCCTATCAAGTTCATGATTGTCAATCGAATTGAGTTCCTATCAAGTTCTTGATTGTCAGTGGAATTGATTTCTGGGGCATTTCTCTTTGGTCGTGGTTGTCATCTTAGAATGGGTAAAATAGGTATTTGAATTTTATCACTTATTAGAGTTTGAATTTCATTGTTTGATCTTCTTTTATTTAATTTATATTATAATTTTTGAAACTATTGATATAACAACACAAAGTAAACATCATGAGAAGAAAAAATGAGTGAGGTACAGCTTTTATGACGTAAAATGTCGAGAACAATTGGTTTCAAGATAAGAATGGGGAACGTCGTTTCGTGTCACTTTTACATAAATCTTGTGCTTCTAATTTCTACGGTCAACAATATCTGGAAATGAGAGGGATGCACTTTTTTAGAATTTTAAACTAGTTTTTCATATTGTATTTGGATAGAATTCTAAATTTATTGCATTTGTTTTTAGTAATTCTATGCTGTAAAGCATTCTAAATTCTTGACTTATCATGTTGAGCTATATTTTGTTTGGATTATAAATTCATGGAATATATGAATTTGTTGGGATACTTTCAAGTTAAAGAGAATTTATATTCAAATTTATTGATTCAAACACAGTCTAAAATTATTTGAAAATTCTGGTTCACGAAATGTCTCATCATTCAAACATAATTTTGAACTATATATTAGCTGAGTGTCACAATCATTTTAGTTCAAACACAATTTTAGGCCATCCACAACTCAAAATCATCACACACACATTCATCCATCACAATTCCCACTTCTTGAAAAGCTTACTCAGCTTCCACCCAATTGGACTATTATCCCAAACCACTCACATCACAACACATATTTAACAAGGAAAAAGCAAAAGTGACCTTTTTCCACTACTACTTCTTTAATCTTTTAACTCTTTTTTTTTTTTTTTTTTTGGATTTGAAATTATTAGTATATTGAATAATATTTGATATCTTAATATGCATATATAATATAGTTTAATGAGATTTTATTTTTATTAAATAAAAAGATTTAATGAGATTTTTTTTTTTTTGTTTGAGGAATAATGAGATTTTACTTCAATGATAAGATTGAGTTTCGAAAACTGTTTATTTAATAAGAGATTTTAAGCTAAATCCTGGCTTGCGACATATGGGTGATTGTTTCTCTACTTTTTATGATAATACTTTTAATATATATGGCATAAATAATATAATTTATCATTTTAATATTTTTTTAAAAGGATTGCCACATCTTTCCTACTAGGGAAGGTTCCCGACTCCCGAGTCTAAGTAGACTTCGCATTTTGCAGGTACCCTCACCTGTTCTGCCCTACCCTCCTCATGTGCCTAACCACCCCCTCCCCCCACCCCACATCCCACTATGTTGATGTTGTATGTACATTGACTCTGGACTATCAAGACTCCCTTCCTCTACTTTTCAGTCATCTAATTATACTTCATTCTCAGTGTTGTAACCATTCCAATCTAAAGATTTTAGTTGTATTCTGAAGAGAGCTTGTAGAAATGAATGCTCTTGCAGCCACCAATCGCAACTTTCGCCAGGCGGCTCGCATCCTCGGCTTGGACTCCAAGATTGAGAAGAGTCTTTTGATCCCGTTCAGAGAAATCAAGGTTTGTTTCGGTGTCTGTGTGGTTTGTGTTGGTGGGCACGATTTTTCTGATTTCTTTTGACGGTTTCTTGAAATGGATTGTGAAAAGATTGAAGCTTTTTCCAACCCTTTGAATTGTGGTGTTCATCTGTGATGTTTGATGGAGATATAGTTTGATGTTGGGTTATTTATCAGGTGGAGTGCACGATCCCCAAGGATGATGGAACGCTGGTGTCTTACGTTGGATTCAGAGTGCAGCATGATAATTCTCGTGGACCTATGAAAGGAGGGATTAGATACCATCCAGAGGTGACAATTTTGCACTTTTGTCTTTTTAGTGCTTGTCTACTTTTTTCTTTTTTTTTTTTCTTGAGTTCTCTATAGAATTATACAGAGGTTTGGGATATAGTAAATCTTATTGCAGTGTCTGAATGTGAGATGGAAATTGGATAATATGTTGTGCTGATAGATTGTCAGAGCTAAATGTCTGTTCAAATTTCGGCTGTGAAAATGTGACAATCATGACCTGTAAAAATCTGCAATCTGGCAACCGTGGAGGGATGAGAATCGGATTTGTTTACTTAAGATAGAATACTTCTTTAAGATGCTAAAAATGGTGGCTAATGCCTATACAAGGATGTTAGAATAACAATTGACGGTTGCGGCAGTAACTTGATTGTTGTGTTGTATGGATAAATATATTTGTGTTAATCAGCATTTTTTATGCTGCTGTTTCACTATGTAAGGGGCAGCATAGATGGGAGAACCAGAGAACTCATTTTTGTAAATGTATGTGTCATAATCTTGATAAGATAGAGATGGTGCTTACGGAGTACAGAGTAGTATACTTAATGTTCACTGTTTGCATTAGTTTTTGAGTTGCAAAGGTTAATTGACTGGTTCACATATGACGTAGCCCTTCGATTACTTTTTATTTTTTTACCCAAGGGTCCTTTGCATTCTCAACACATCAGTTACTATGTAAGGCTAGCTAAAATATATTTGTGAACAATTATGTCCTCTTTCATGCAAAAGGACATTAAAAAGAAAAAAAGAAGAAGGAAACACTGATGCTTCTTTTGTAAATTTAATGATCTTTCTTATTTATGTTGTCTTGTTTTTCCACAACAAACATTCATGTGTAGTGTAATACTCATTGGAAACAGTTTCTTGGATTGAGATCGGAGTCCATCACGGCATGAGAGGATTTTGATCTTGTTGTTTCTACTTATAGTTAAAGTCCCATTGATTTGTTCTACTTTGTGCTGAGATGTTACTCAAATTTCTCCATATAGGTCGACCCTGATGAGGTGAATGCTCTTGCTCAATTGATGACCTGGAAGACTGCTGTAGCAGATATTCCGTATGGTGGAGCTAAGGGCGGGATAGGTTGCACTCCAAAAGATTTAAGTACGAGTGAGTTGGAACGCCTTACCCGTGTCTTCACACAAAAAATTCACGATCTTATAGGAGTTAATACAGACGTCCCGGCACCAGATATGGGCACTAATGCTCAGGTGAGTGTTTTTTGTTCTTTTTTCGTCTAATCCCATTTCACTTCTTTAGTCTATCATTCGTCAGCAAAAAGACATGCTAATAATTTGAATTGTGCAGACAATGGCTTGGATTTTGGATGAGTACTCAAAATTTCATGGTCACTCACCTGCAGTTGTCACAGGGAAACCAATTGTAAGTTAATCATCCAAAAAAGAGTAAATACAAAACCATAAATCACGTTCTGTAAAATTCATTAAATATCTCGAAATTCAAGATTTCAACTTTTTTACCCTTTTAAGTATCAGTTCTTGTTTCTTATGTCAGGATCTCGGTGGTTCACTGGGACGTGAGGCTGCAACTGGGCGTGGTGTTGTATATGCCACAGAAGCATTACTTGCTGAACATGGCAAGTCAGTAAAGGGTTTAACATTCGCCATTCAGGTACTATTTCTATAACATAAATTCTACTCCATTTTAATCTCTTCTCAGTATACTTTCTTAGAATTGAAGATTGAATTTTATTTTAGGGGTTTGGAAATGTCGGATCATGGGCTGCAAGACTCATACATGAAAGAGGTGGCAAGGTCATTGCAGTGAGTGACATAACTGGAGCTGTGAAGAATCCTATTGGCATTGACATACCAGCTTTGCTTCAGCATAAAGAGGCAACAGGAAAGCTAGCCGATTTTGGTGGTGCTGATGCGATGGACTCAAATGACTTACTAACTCATGAATGTGATGTTCTCATACCATGTGCTCTAGGCGGAGTTCTGAACAGGTTTAGCTTTTTATTTGGACAGTGATTAATTGTGCTTGTTATTGAAAACATTGCATTCTTTTTCCTGTTGTTTTAAAATATTTTTCCCTTTCTCTAGTCCCAGAGCAAAGAGTGAATACTTTTTTTTAGAGAAAGATCTATTTCCGGAATTAAATTCCATCAAATACAGAACTTTTCATGACCACATGAAGTGGAAGCTTGTATGAAGAACTAGGTTCTGAAAAGGCTGTCTCAAAATAATGAAATTGTCTGAAAATGCTGAATCTAATGAAGTGTCTTGGATGAAAGATGTCACAAAAATGCACACAGAAAACACAGATTTGTGGTGTTAGGTGGACTACTGTTCATGTCTAGGGGAGTCTTTTTGAATTAATCTTGCTTGCTGCATTCTGATTCTTATGAAGTTTGCTTTATACATTCTGGCTAAGTTGCACTGTTTCTTTTCGTGATTGAAGAGAAAATGCTGGAGATGTCAAAGCCAAATTCATCATAGAAGCTGCTAATCATCCTACTGATCCAGAAGCCGATGAGGTGTCAAGTTTTGTTCAGTCTCCTTTTAAGTTACTTCAACTAGTATCTACCTTTCATACTTACATATTTTTTATACTTCTTACAGATTTTGTCCAAAAAGGGAGTCACGATACTCCCGGATATATATGCAAACGCAGGGGGAGTGACGGTTAGTTATTTTGAGTGGGTTCAGGTAACATTCTCCTGCTTGATCTTGTTAATAAAACGTAATCATAATTCACCACTTGTCTCAAGTTCACTAGATTACAATTCATCAAACCATTTTTAAACATCAAGCTTGTTATCTAAATGAAAATCCCGTCTTTTATATCCTTCTAACAAAAAAGCAAATGTCAATAGCTAAAACTATTTTAAATTTATTCGATTTGCATTCTTTGCATTTATGTGTACTTGCAAATCCAAATTTACTGAACATTTCACAGTCAATAAGCATGAAAGACTGGTTGTTGAATCAGTAAAGACATCCTTCTTGAGTTTATTTGACATCACGGTTAATTTGGCTTTACAGAACATTCAAGGCTTTATGTGGGAAGAAGAGAAGGTGAATCAGGAGCTTAAGAGATACATGACAAAAGCCTTCAATAACATCAAGGGCATGTGTCAGTCTCACAATTGCTGTCTTCGCATGGGTGCCTTTACACTGGGCGTGAACCGTGTTGCTCGTGCTACTCAGCTGAGGGGTTGGGAAGCCTAACATTCTTATTGACTACAGAGTTCAAGAAGACTGTTCAACAGTTTCTTTTCTTCCTTCTCTTGAATCTTTTGACCTCATGACTTATAAATCTATTTTGTACTCATTTACAATACAGCAACGAAATGCCTCTGATTCAATGTACTGCTAATTCATGTTTAATTTCTGAAAAAACAGCTTCTTTTGTCAATTCTTTTTCCTGTGCTGTGACCAAATTGTGACCTTGAGGAGCAAATGAATAGTCTTGTCAACTTATGTTCTCCGTGTATACTGATTTATTTTCGTGCTACATTCCGATTTGACTGAATGAGCTGTTTTTAAGCACCAAAAATATTCCAAACATCCCATGCATTCTTCCTATTCGACAAGGCTCATCTGTGATTCCTGGGTAAGAAACGTTCCCTTAAATCTGCTAAATTGTATAAATTGCAGGATCATGTGTGAAGTGACAGTTAATGAGTCAATGCAATTTCTTGTTTCTCTTGTACCAAGTCCTTGTTCTATATGACTATCTGTAACAAATAGGTTGTCTCATTCAGACAACTTTTTAAATCCAATCCTGGGACTTCCTCTAATGTGTTCCCGAATATTCTTCATTTCCTGTTGTCCTATCTCCCTTTTTCCATTCAACATTCTTGGAGACCTTGATCAATATCTGATTGTCATAGTACTTTTATTGAGGAGAGAAAATTGAATCAGAGGCTACCCTAGCAAAGAACTTCTTACAAAAACTTGTTACCCTCCAGAAACATGGCAGAAATTTGTCTGAATGTGCGAGTACATCTGTGTGTTGAGAGAGAAAAAGAGAATGCTTCTGAAAAAGTGTAAAATCGAAATGGATACAGTTGGAATGGCATGTAGCATGAGAGTGCTAGAGGGGTATAACGTAGCAGAAGATAAACTTATTTATTCAGGAAGCATGGGCTTGTTAGCCAAATCTTATCTCCTTAGCCTTGCCATCGAGAGTAGAAGATAAAGAAAAAAGACCAGATATTTTTCCCATTAACTCATGGCGTCCATTGGCATTACTGCCTCCATACAAAGAGCTTGCAGCTCTCAGCATATCACTAAGAAACAGTCGACCCAGGCCAGACCTTCACGCTCTTTGGGAACACAACAAACTACAAACGTTGTGACTCCAAATGTTGAAGGCCTCAAGTTAGCCGAGAAACAAGAGAAATCTCCGCTTCTGACTATTCGCAATCCAAAAGAACTCGAGGATGAAAGTCAGGATTCTAGGAATTCTGTCGAAACATCATATCCTAGATTTTGTGACGAGAGATGGAAGAACGGGACGTGGGATCTCAACATGTTTGTGAAGCAGGGAAGAGTGGATTGGGATGCTGTGATTGTAGCGGGTATACATCTTAATGTCTTTGCTCATGTTTCCTTGAAATATCCACAATCTGTAAGACGAATAATGCATTTTAGAATGTGAATTTACATCCTTGAAAAGTGTAAGGACATTATTCTACCGAAATCCTCAGTTAGGATTTGTCTGAAGGAATGAATGTCATATTAGGGGCTTGTGAAATGCCAATTTGCTTAGAACAGAGATCATATCACTGCTAAATACTCAGTTTCCTGTTCTGAATATCGGACTTGCAATGCAGAAGCAAGGAGGAGAAAATTTCTTGAACTGTATCCAGAAGCATCAAGCAATGAAGAACCGGTGCACTTCAGAAGCTCTATCATACCATGGTGGGCGTGGATCGTTCATTCTCATCTCCCTGAGGCCGAGCTGCTAAACGGTCAAACCTCCTGCCTGACATGATCAGTGTACTCAATCCATCTTCTGCTCAACAGAAGATGAAAATTTCAATTTTGCATGTTATCTTGCAGGTCGAGCTGCAATGGCCGGATTCTTCATGGCCTATCTGGTGGACGCTTTGACAGGGCTTGATGTGGTCGGCCAGACGGGGAATTTCGTTTGCAAAGCTGCCCTCTTCGTTACCATCATTGGAGTAGTCCTTTTCCGAAGGAAAGAAGATCTTGGGAATTTCCAGAAGCTAGCTGATGAGGCAACGTTCTACGACAAGCAATGGAAGGCATCCTGGCAAAGTCCAGACACTAGCAATGCTGTAAAAGAGCAAAGTCGTAAAGAGTAACTGATCACTTTAATGTTGCAGATGTTTATGTACGTCAAGAATTCAGACAAGTTGGGAGAAGAATTGGTCATGTTTGTCAACATAGCTCATCATATGACTGGAGACTATGTTACTACTATCATATGAGAACTAATTCGTTTATGAGCAGTAAGAAGCAAATTACACTTTTTGTTTTCTTGCTTTCAAAATAATTCTAAAATTGAAAAACTAAACTAATTTAATCTCTTTAATAAGATTTTTAAGATATTCCAATAATCAGTATAAACACATGCAATGTACTTATCAATCAATTGTATAAGCAGCCAAACTAAATTAATACACAAAAGTATAATTTCTGCATAGGAAAATCATTGAACTAAGACTGTAGGGCTTTACCCTGGATTAGAGGGAGCCCTTCCAGAAATTCTCGAAGGCCAGGGGCGAACCCAGGCCTAAGAGGGGGTTTGGAAATAGTTTTCAACCAGCAATAGACGCGCCTCGGTTAGAACCTCACTAGCTGCGTCATTGCCCCAAGCGCAAAGATGAATTCTACACTGGATCTTGTCTCCTCTTATATCTATCCAATTGACAGAATTTTGACAAATTTCCGATGTGGGACTGTTAGTATCAAAGTGGAATCCCACCTCGTCAAAATCCATGAAAAAGATTGCTTTCATGCATTGAGAAAGGTAAGATCGATAATTTCCCTGCTGGAGGCCACCTCTCGACTGAGAGTCAAACATTAGCCCAGAAACACTAAAAATCTTGTTGCTCGATTGCATCTTATGCTGGTGAAAACGTCTTCGCACCTTAAATACATCCTTCTGATTCGTTGGTAGAAATGAAAAACCACAAGTCAAATATTGCAGTTAGGAGGAGCAAACAGGACCTTACACCACACGGTTGATAAAATTTTTTAAAGAAGAATTTAGGACTACATTGTCGGGGCCTTCTCCAAAGAGAGAAGGCTCCTCCAAAAAGTACTTTATGCTCTTCTCCTCCAAAAATTAACGTATGCTGCTCGATTGCGACGAACACAAAGCAGAAAAATAGTTTGCTATGTGCTCACCTGGCAGCTGCGTGGGTGAGGAGGAGTTCCCTACGTAGTCTTGTACGAGAGGCTCCCAGTCAAGTCGTATTCTTTCTGCGATGTGGGAAAGTTTCGAACTCAAAATCAAGGTTCAAAATTAAATTCTCGAGAACCGTCTTATCTTTTCAAATTGCTATTGGACCCCTACTGCTATCCGACTGATGCTTAGACATAAAGTCTCAAAACGTCTACCATAATATTAATATTTGCCATGGTAGCTAATCTTTCAACACGAACACAATTAGTAGCGAACAATAAGCATCCAAGCAAGAAGAATTCGAATTAGAATTGGGCAGGGGCCGCGCGAACGCAGGCCCCCTCTACCACAAATTATGACGTAGGCTCGACCACTTGGACCGACCTTAGGCGGGCGCCCCTCCCAAGTGCAATGGAAGTCGCCAACCTAGGCCATGGGCCTTGTTGATCACCCATTGACCCCGTCCAGGTAAGTATGGAACTTTGACTACCTCATTCTCGTCATATTCCCTTCTGGTCCCTAGTTAAGTTTATTCTCTTTCGATATGGGATACTCATTGTTTGTCTTTCTACTTCAACTTCTTGCAGCTTCCAACATGTCGTAAATAAACAATTGAAGCAATCTATAGCTAAACTCTTTCAAAGAACTAATGTGGTGAAACATAAATTTAGCAGTTAATCAGTTTTCTACATTTCTAACTAGCAACGATATGAAAGAAAAAGTATGCTGTGACGGGTCTAAGAAAATTGCTTCGGATCCTCTATTTTGATTTAATGTTTCGTCTTCTATTCAATTTCCTTAAAATTGATACAGAGCAGTGCATCCTCAGGTTCATGGTTTTGTGACACGAGATGTTAACATGTTTATTAGGTGAACGGACAAGGATGATGTGACTATAGTGGGCCGAGAAATCTTGTTTTGATGATAATAATCTTGCAGTAGTTGAATTATTTCATTTTACGTTAAATACACTTGCATTTTACTGTTCAATGTTCTCTATTCTTATCCAAGTTTGGGTGGCATGGTGGCTAGTCTATTTTCAGCAACCATAGACAAAGTCATAGGCCATTTTATGGCTTTTTCGTAACATGGCAACAGCTTTCTATAAAGTAAAACTCATTTTGCTTTTGAGTTTCTTTCTTCAAGGAAATGAGTTTCGTGATAACTTCCTTACAACAGTCGATAGAAGAACTCAAAAGTCTTGCAAAGTAGGCAGCCGCCTGAACAAGCAATCTATAGTACTAAATTGCCACCAGACGAGGATGCTAGAAAGCAAAAACAAACTCCCTTAAATTATAGTTCACTACTTTAAGGCCAAGACGTCAAACCGGACTAGCCGCCCTATGGAGAAATGTAATTGAACAAGAACTCTTTCTTATCTTGTAAGCTTTATAATATTGCATGCTTTCGTTGCAGGAATTTCACTAACAAGAACTATGGAAATCATAGTTTCTCTTTTGTTTTTCACTACAACACTTGTCGGTAATTTCTTCTCTGGTGCACTTGCTGATGTTGTGTGCAGTGAGAGTGAAAGAATGGCTCTTTCGATGTTCAAGAATGATCTCAACGACCCCGGCAACCGGCTATCCTCATGGATTGGTGTGAATTGTTGTCAATGGGCTGGAATAGTTTGCGGCAATGTAACTGGCCGTGTTTATGAGATCCGTCTTCGTAATCCATATGATGACCGTTGTGCTCTTCTGAACCACGGTGCAGCTGAACAGGAAGCTTACTCGAGGAATAAATTGGGAGGAAAGTTGAATCCATCGTTGCTCAATATAAAGCACTTGACTCACTTAGACTTGAGCTGTAATGATTTTGGAGGGACTCCAATTCCAGACTTCATCGGTTCTCTGGAAAAATTGGAGTATCTTGATCTTTCTGAGGCCGGATTTGAAGGACTAATCCCTCCTCAGCTTGGAAATCTTTCCTTCCTTCAATACCTTACTATTCGAGATTCTTGTCCAAATTGCAAGACTAAGCTTCACATCATGAACCTGCAGTGGCTTTCTCGACTGTCTTCCTTAAAGTACTTAGACTTGACAGGAGTAAACATCAGTGAAGCAACTAACTGGTTGCAAGTGACGAACAATCTTCCTTCTTTGGTTGATCTACGCTTATCTAGGTGCAATCTAAGGCTCATTACTTCTGTTGATTTTGTTAATTTCACGTCTCTTCGTGTTCTTGATCTTTCTGGCAACAATTTGAACTCCTTTCTACCTCATTGGATTCAGAATCTTGGAAATTTGGTGCATATAGATTTAAGTGATTGCGGGCTTTATAATCAGTTTCCAACCACCTTGCAAAATATTACAAGACTCAGATATCTCAACTTGTCTTCCAATAATTTCAATTCCACTGTCCCCAACTGGTTCACCAGATTTAAAAATCTAGAGGTTTTGAGTATTGCAGACAATCTTGTTAGAGGTGAACTCCCAAGTTCAATAGGCGATTTGATATCTTTGGTGACTCTTGACTTGTCTCAAAATCAACTAGAGGGAATGTTGCCAGAATCTCTTGGCAAGCTTTGCAGGCTCAAAGAAATTTATTTGTCTAGGAATCGATTTTCAGGAGACATACAACAGGCTTTTACAGGATGCATCTCAAGAAGCTTGTGGTTCTTGTACTTAGGATCAAATAAGTTTTCTGGTCAGATACCGAAGAATCTTGGAGAACTGTCCAAATTACGAGAACTAGACCTTGTTGATAACAAATTTTCCGGCCCATTGCCTGTAAGCCTTGGACAACTTCAAGAGTTAGAATACCTGGTGATATCCCTTAATTTGTTAGAAGGATCTGTGTCTGAAGCACACTTCAGAAACCTGTCAAGATTGAAGATACTTCGGGCTAACGGAAACAAGTTGATTTTCAAACCAAGTAGAAACTGGTCTCCCCCTTTTCAACTCAGAGGCTTATCTCTGAGAACATGGCAGCTGGGGCCAAAGTTCCCCGTCTGGATTAAACATATGAGACATCTGAATTATTTGAGCCTCGCAAGAACGGGAATAGCAGATGCCGTTCCAGCTTGGTTCTGGACTTCAACCTCCCAACTGAGGTACCTAAATCTCTCTGGGAATCTAATCCATGGAAGAATTCCAAGTTTACTACATTTTGGTTCTGATTGGAACGTAGCGATTGACCTGAAGTGCAATCTCATCAGCGGTCCATTACCGCCTGTTTCTTCCAATATATCAATGCTAGATCTCTCCCACAATAATATTTCAGGATCTATGCATCATTTCCTCTGCAGCAACAATGCCGGGCACAAGAACATGCTGGAAATCCTGAATCTTCGCAGCAATAGTTTGTCTGGAGAAATTCCAGATTGTTGGATGACATGGCCGTTGATAAAGGTTCTAAGATTAGACGCAAACATGCTGACGGGAAAAATCCCGAGCTCCATCGGATTCTTGACTAGACTCCAATCACTGCATTTGCGTCGAAACAAACTCTCTGGAGATATGTCATTCTCTTTACAGAAATGTGCTGATTTGATGGTCCTGGATTTTGGCCGTAATCAGTTGACAGGACGTATACGAGAATGGATAAATCGGCTTTCCAATTTGATTGTCTTCAACCTTCGCCTAAACGAGTTTCAAGGCAATATTCCGCCTAAACTGTGCCATCTTAGTTCTCTTCAGACACTAGACCTGGCAGGAAACAATCTGTCCGGAAGAATACCAAGATGCTTCAACAATTTCAGCGTGATGGCAGGAAAGCAGCGTCCAGCTGATCATATATACTACTCAACAGAAGATACGTTTGGTGGAGTTCCTGATAGTCAATTTCTAGTGCTGAAAGGAAGATTTAACGAGTACAGTAACATTCTTCAGTTTGTGTTGACCTTGGATCTCTCAGACAACAACTTATCTGGATCGATCCCTGTCGAAATAACAAAGCTTGTCCAAGTTCAGGCACTGAATCTCTCTAGAAATTCTTTAACTGGAAGCATTCCGGATAGCATTGGTGGCATGGAACTGCTCGAATCACTCGATGTTTCTAGGAATCAGCTCTCTGGTGAAATCCCACAAAGCATTTCAGGGCTGACATTTCTCAGTCACCTGAACTTGTCCTATAACAACTTGATGGGACGGATCCCATCAGGCACTCAAATCCAAGGTTTCGATCCATCCATCTTCATTGGAAACCAGTTCTGCGGACCTCCCATGTCAAAAGATTGTAATGATATTAGGGAAACAACTAATATCGAATACAATGATGAGAGAAACAGATCTTTACTAGAAGGAGAGCGATTTGGATTATTCCTAAGTGCAGCGCTCGGATATGTATTCGGTCTTTGGGCAGTTTTAGGCCCTTTGTCCCTGAGCATGTCATGGAGAACTACCTACTTCAAGTTCCTGACAAGCATAGGGAATTATATTTACTATGTTTGGTTCAAATTCTTGCTAAGGTAAAGGAAAAATTACACACAGCTCCAGGTGAATGTTTTTGTGGCTGCTGCAGTAAATCTCATTGCACCAATCCTTCAGATAAATTTGAACACCACATGAACAAAGGATTGAACTAGAATTGGGCAGGGGCCGCGCGAACGCAGGCCCCCTCTACCACAAATTATGACATAGGCTCGACCACTTGGGCCGACCTTAGGCGGGCGCCCCTCCCAAGTGCAATGGAGGTCGCCAACCTAGGCCATGGGCCTTGTTGATCACCCATCGACCCCGTCCAGGTAAGTATGGAACTTAGACCACCTCATTCTCCTCATATTCCCCGCTCGCCCCTCCTCAATACATTTCCACTTCCGATGTGGGACATTCCACTCCACTACACTTCAACACATTGATCACAACAAGCGGTTCAAGATTTCAACTTTACATCGAACTTCTTCTTCTGTATTAGCATTTGTGTGAATTTCTTGCTACCAAAAACCAAAGTCAAAGTGGGATCTCTCTCAATGAGCATCTCTTTTTAGTCATTTATTTTAGAGTTGGCGAGCATTTGTAAATGGAGTTTTACTAGACACAAGTTGGTGATGAGTATGCCAGTCCTTATTTAAGAAACCCAGTTTCTAAGATTTTACAATTAAATTGTTTTTATAAGGATTTCTTTATATAAAACAATAATGTAAGTAATAGTTTAAATGAAGATTACTTACAAAATAAGTTTAAATTATTATTAAAATAATATTGTATCTTCGACTTTATATTTTTTTTTTTTTTAAGTTATATCTACACCTCCTAATCTATGGTCTGTTTATATAAGCGATTCCTATTTTTTGCATAACTACATAATCAACCCGACTACAAAAAAGCAAGTATAATTTAATAATATTAAATTTTTTGGGTTGAATATGTATAATTTTTCAAAAAGTATGAATGATTTTGTGTAAATGATCTTGATATTTTATATAGGTGTATATTTAATTATCCAAAAGACAGAAATAATATGTATAAACTGAGTATAGATTAAGGAGAGCAATATAATTATTCCCTTCCTTTTTTTTTTCCCTCCTTCTCTTCCTTTATTTTTCTATGTTTTTGCTTCCCCTTCTTTTTTCTTTCCATTGTTCCATTCTTTTTCCTCTTAATACACTTTCAAAATCCTTTATGCCATCACAATCTTTTTTTTTTTTTTTTATAAATTGGTATTACATTTTAAAATGGATTTTGTACATATATGCCACATATATAAAATATATATAATTTATGTATTTGAAAGAATATCTTATACATATAAGAATAATTTTTTTTAAGAAGAAGATTCATTGCTATATTATCTAATACATTTAAATACAAATTTCAAACATCAATATTGCTAAACCAATAAATATATTCAAAGTAAACAAAAAGATAAAATACTACTAGTAGACAATTCATTCACATCTTTGTGACTCAAATTCACAACCTCTTGGTTTTGTGAATGGGTAGGATATTACCCTACACATACTCAAAAAATAACTTTTATACCCATCTCCATACCCTACCCCATGAGTAAAAGACCCTACCCTACCCTAATATACCCATAGGCATGGGTAATGGCTTAATACCCTAAAATACCCATGTGTATCGATATAATCCAATACCCAAAAATGTTCATTTATCGATTAATTTAAAATTATTGAATTCGTAAATTTTTAGTAAATCAATTACTCTCGCGGCCCACATCGAAACAGTGCTTTGCCCTTAAATGTCCAGTCAACTGCTGCACCTCAACCCATTTGGAGGAGAACCAGCTAGCTCTGGGTTCGAGTGGCATTTCACCCCTAACCACAACTCATCCGCTGATTGTTCAACATCAGTCGGTTCGGACCTCCACTTAGTTTCACCCAAGCTTCATCCTGGTCATGGATAGATCACCTAGGTTCGAATCTATAAGCAGTAACAATTGCCCTATTAAGACTCGCTTTTGCTACGGCTTCGGTGGGTTCCCTTAACCAAGCAACTGCCTATGAGTCTTCGGCACTAAATTTATTTAATACTTTAAAAAAATTAAATATTATATAATCATGTCATTACTTATTATTCGTATTGATTATGTATTGAATTTTTGACCAAATATGTTAGAATTTTTCATATTGATTCCGTAATTATTCAATATTAATTTTATGATCAAATTAAGTAAATCTTAACTTGACAGTTTAAGAAATAAAAATACGGATGAAAAAAAAAATTTAATTAAAATTGAGTAATATATGAAATAAATAATGTATACTTGAACTCAAATTATTAAAAACTCATCAAATCAAATTTGAATGAAAATTCAAATTCAAATGATAATTATTTAAATTAAAGTTAGATATATTAGACTTAATTTTATTTATTTTTACTAACTCTTACCTCTTTATTCTTGTTCTTGAAATTATCTCGATTTCACAATCAATTAATATAATTATTGGTCCATCAATTTAAGATTCTTATTTAAAATTTTATTAATACCTAGCGGTCCATCATTTGAATAGAATCAAGTTCATTATTTACATCTCAATGATGATTAATTTGCACCTATTGAAATTTTTAGTTAATTAGTTTTATTTTTATTGATCGGGTCATAAAAATTCACCAAAAAGTTAATTTAGAAACATACATTATTTGATTTGCATGTAAATTTAAAATTTAAGAACTTTTATTTTTTAAAACAATTATAGGAGAACAAACTGATTTTAAATAGGTAAAACTCAAACTCAAGTTAATTTTTTTGGGTATAATTATATAAAATTTAATGGGTATTTTATAGGATAGGGTATAAGTACGAGTATAGTATAAATTAAAAAATCGATGGTTTTTAATGTTTCAAGAGGGAGAAATTTGGATTACATTTGAAAACCCATTAAATTAAATAGTTTGGGGCCATGAAACGAAAATGACTACAAACATTTGGAAAATTGTAGGGGGCTAAAGCATTTCTTGATATTAGTGGTGCTAGCATATTTAATATGTTTGCATAATTTAAATTTTTATTATAATTGCTTAATTTAGGAAAAGATGATTATGATAAAATGAAGGGTATATTACGGCTGCCTCCCATGAAGTTTGACATAATTATAAATACTTCTTGTTATTTAAAAAATTACAAAGACCCCCTTCAAATAGATATTACTATTTTACCCTTACTAAAATATTTTAAAATATATATATATATTTGAAAAAATTATAAAAAATAATTTGAAGATGGGTAAAATAAATAATCCATAAGGAATATTAGTCCATAAACATATCTTAATAAATTTTAAAAAATATATAAAATTTTAATTTATAATTCAAAATGATATTTTGATCATTTTATCATAAAAATTGAAACAAAATCTAATGGGAGCTAACAGAATAGGGTCCTTGTTAGACGGACATTACATTAGAGGCTATTTATAATTTTCAAACAATAAGAATATATTTATAATTATGCCAAATCTAAAAAATATTTGATGACTGCAACTTACCCTAAAATGAATAACGTATGAAAACTGCTAAAGTATCGTAACTTTAAATGATCTTGAATAGAAACTATTGATAAAATCAACTAATCAATGAGAGTTTATTTGTGAGAAAAATAAATATATTTGAGAGTATTTTAATCAATGCATATTCATCAATCACACTTAATTACCTTAAGACCAACATACTTAATAAATTAATAGTATTATAATATAGATATAGGTTTGTGAGTATTATGTAAATCTTTTATAATAAAGATTTATTTATGGGATCTTGACTAGCAATTAAGGGTGAAATTCCATTAGTCCACAAGTATGAGGTCATGAATTGGGGTCCTATTATTATCACTGTCCTGTTTAAATATGTTCCGATTTGTTATTTTATTAATATTTATAATTTAATAATTATTGACAGTATCAAATGATTTCATACGAGAATAATTTAAAATTTATAAATATTTAACAAAATATATTTCAAATTTAGAGTGGGATATTTTGAAATCTTTTGAATTTAGGATTATTTAAAAAAAGAATCTGAATTTTTTTTTTACTTCTGATTTGAAATTCGTAATTTCAAATCCATCAATCCAAATGTATTCTAGAAAAAATTATAAGCTGATAAATCTGATAAAATATATTTAAAACTTATAAGATGTTATTAATAATAATTTTATAATGAATATGAGCAAAATGAATGAATTTGTTTAAATTTTAAAATAAGTTAGGGACTACATTTTTCTAAAGCAATTAATAAACCAATAATGTTTTATTCTGAATCATAAAATTCATTATTTCAAAAACTTATCAACTGCTCTTCAAAATTTTATAAACTCCTAAACAATTTTTTACAAGATATTTTATGCTATATTGGATGGAAAGACTTTGATTTTTTTTTTTAAAAAAAAAAAGACTTTGGCTCAACAATAAGTGAATTTAAAACTTTCATAATGTCACAAAAACAATTCAACATAAAATTTAAAAATTTACCCAAAAAAAATTAGAGTATTTATTATTTGATTTTAAATTCGTTAAGTCAAACATAATATTGAAAAATTTATAAAGTCACATAAATACCCTGTAAATCTATTATGTATAATTGAAAAGCATCATTTCGATCTATATAATTTTTTGGTATGTAATTCTTACTTTTTAAATTATTTTATTAATCTTTATTTTTTTTTTCACTTTCTTCGCAACTTTCATGCATATTTTTCTTCTCTTATTTTTTCCAATAATTTCTCATAAATTTCGTCAATTTTTATATTTTTATTTATCTAATTAATACTTATATTTTTTAGAATACAATTAATTTTTTAAATTTAAAATTAATGCGCACACAAATTCAAGTGCGGCACATACAGTAGCACGATTCCCATATATATAATTCAACTGAACACAATGCAAGAATTATTCATAGATTTGTAATTCTATGCAAGTCCTAATTTTTAGGACCCACTGCTCTCCAATCTCTATTTTTTGGACCTAAACCCATCCCATTTGGGACTGGTCTGGGTCAGTGCCCCTGGAAACCCGATTTTATTGCCACCCATACCTAGGAGTGAAGATTTGGATGGAGAATTTGCTCGAACACTTTGTGTGCATAGCAGAGGTTGGAGAATTCAGTTAGAGCAAGACACAAACTGGACAGGGTCCTCAAAGCAACACGCCTGAGCAGAAAAATGTACGTTTGGGTTTTTCTTGTCCTCCCAAGCTAACAAGTCAATATTAGTGCCACCAAAGCTTGCAGCAAAAACAACATTTTTTTTTTTTTTAACAATAACACTTTCCTTTCATAAGATTTAGTATAATTATACGTATAAGGATAGTTTGGTTCGAAAAAAAATAATTTTATCTTTAATAAGTTAATAATAAGTCAATCAAGAACAAAAATCAACTTTCATTCAATTTTTTATTAATATCAACAAATTCAGTGAGACTAATGAGCGGACTTATTTATTAAATAAAAACAAACATAAGGTATGTCAAACATAATTTTTAAATTATAAAAATATATATAATTATATTAAATTTAGGGGTGGAGAGCGTGATTATTATTATTATTATTATTTTTAGATTATCATTTTGGTGAGAAAGTAAAGCCGTTTGGGAACTCTAACCCGTTGACACAATTCAGGACGGGAGATCTTTTGGCCCGAATTCCCATAACTTGAATTTGTTAAAAAAAAAATATTAATTTATTAATTCCCATACTGTGCACAAAACCAACAAAGGAAGTGTCAGATGCTGAAACCCCTCTATCTTACACTAAAATGCGCACCTCTGCGACGCCGCAGAAACGGCCATCCGACGCCGCATCGGCAGCGGAAGCAGCGGAGCGACGTCTAAGGGAGGCTGAACAGCGCCTGAAGGAGGCCATAGAGGAGTTACAGCGCCGGCAGAGGGGTTCACCGGAAAATCTCCATCCTCCGTGCGATCACGCCGAAGAGTCCTGCGTTGCCAATGCCGTCGGAAACCTATGTCAGAGCTTTCTGCTTTCTTACGGTATTCGCGTTGGCATCGGAATTCTCCTCCGCGCCTTTAAGCTTGCTCGCCTCAAGTCCTATTCCTCTCTCCTTGATATCAAGGTGTGACGATATTTGATATCCTTATGTGTAGCTTTGTTCTTTTGTTGGGGAGGAAATTGAGATCGTGATGGAGCTTTTGGTTTTAAACTGTCAATTTAGTGGATATTGATACGCTAAGGTGGCAATGATATTTCAGTTTGTGTGAAATATTTCTATCTAGTTATATTAGATATGTCAGGTGTGATGAAAGTATTGCACTCTATCATGAATGTCATGTCTTCATCAGTGAATTTGGAAAGGTTTTAGGGTCCAGTTTGGGGGATTATGAAGGCTTAAAGGTAAAATTAGTAAAAAAAGAAATTGAAGCACTAGTGATGAAAATTACTGTTTTGTTTTTGTTGGGATTTTTGTTTCAGGTTGACGGTTACTTTGTCATGGGTTTTGTCCTACTGACTTGCGACTATGTTTGTATTGTGGAACGTCTATCTGCCTGCATCAGCCCTTGGCACCTTAAAAGAGATTTTAATCCTAGAAGCTCTTTATATTGCATCGTTGAATTGACAAAACTTGAACTCGATCATCTTTCTGACTTCAAAGTAGTGTTTCACCTTTGATCTCTTGTGAAATTCCATTTTGAAGGATATGCTGGAGTCAGTTACATTCTCATATAGTCACCGGGGAGTTCCAAAATCAGCATACAATTGTTATAAGTTACAAATTGAAGGATGTGCCGAAGTCATTATTTCTTTCTTGTTTTAATTTTACGCTCTCATGTCTAGGAACAATTGGTAATTTGCTACTGAATAGTTTTAGAACTTTAAAATTTTCTTTTGATAATGGGGGAAAATGGAAGTGGAGGGCGAATGTTAATATTGAAGCTCTCCAGCATGGTCCTTCTTGAGAATGGAGAAGTAGATCTTGGACATGGACTCTGTATACGGCAACCTTATAAATTAACTTCAGCAGATATGTTGTCTTAATAACAAAACCACCCTGCCTGTCATCCTCATCCATTTTTATCTGTGTGTGAATTTGGTGTTCCATGATTTAATAGAAGATATATCTTCCAAGAGTTTTCTTATCTTATAGAGGACTATCCATTTGATGGCAGCAACTTGTATCAGAGAAGGACCTTATAGTAAGAGAGGAAGCATGCCGAATTGGTTTGCTTTTCGGGGGATTCACTGGTTCTTACCATGCTTTGAGGTGTTTGTTGAGAAAGTTGAGAAAGAAAGAGACTCCAGTAAATGCGTGAGTCAACAACTAATGAGCATTTACTTTTAGTTTCAATTTTACAAGTTTGTTTATGTTATCCACATCTTTATGTTGTGTTTTTAACAGTATATTTGTTATTCTTAACTAGGTTTTGTGTTTTTATCTAGTATAGTTTCCTTGATATTGATTTTATTGCATAATTTCAACAATTCCATATATATGACCTTGTTAAAAGAATGATGGGACAGGATTTTAGCTGGTGCAATCTCAGGCTTATCTATTTTAGCATTAGATGATCCCAGCCGAAGGCGCACACTGGCTTTGTATCTTTTGGCTAGGGTTGCTCAGGTACAAGTACCTCATCTTTCATTTTCCTAGCTTTTCTACATTCTCTGTGCTGTACTAGGAATGTTTCTGTTTGTTCCACATATCTAATATTTAATAATTCATTCAGTGTGCATATAACTCTGCTAAATCCAAAAACAAATTCCACCTCTGGGGAAGTCATTGGAGTCATGGGGATACTCTACTCTTTGCAATAGCTTGTGCACAGGTAATCTTACATGCAGAAAGTCCGACTTGCCAATTCGGCCATATCATTATTGTCAGAGATCTTGTAATCTTTGGTAAAGTTGATGTCTACTTGGAAGAACCTGCTATCTTATTCTTATGATATGGAACTTGTAGTTAAGAAAATCATGTATGCCTCACCAGTTGCTTTGCTTTGTGTTTTATTTGTGATACATTTATAAGTTCCTTGGTTGTCTAATTATAAGAACTTATCAGGTTATGTATTCTTTTGTTATGCGCCCTGAGAGCTTGCCAAAATCATATCAAGATTTCATTCAGAAAACTGGGCCAGTCGCTGCACCTGTGTATAAAGCTGTGAGGGATTGCTGTAGAGGTTCTCCAGTAGATGTCGCCTCACTCTCTGCTTACTTGTCCAAGAGCAGGGGATCCAACACTGTGAAGTTGGAAGAGTTTCCTGATATTATTCCATGTTCTATTATTCACCCTGAAACAAACTCATGCTTAGTTCACAATGCAAATGCCGCGACGGCTACCTTCAGGAAAACATTTCCTCTGTACTTCTCTTTGACATTTGTTCCGTTCGTTGTTCTGCGTCTGCAAAAGGTATATGGTCTATAAGTTATTGGGCAATAATACCTTACCACTTTTTGAGGCATTCATTTTTAACAAATTGCAGAAGTAGATAAAAGTATGTATTCAAATTTTGCTTTATTTGGGTAACCTAAAGATAGATTTTAGAATGCCAATTTACACTCTATATCTTTTATTTCATTAATATCTGATTCATCGGACAAAAGTCTATGACTCCAGTATGAGAAAACATTGAATTTTTGCTGGCCTGAGCCTTAATCTTTTTCATGCTCATTTCATAAGATAATATCACTATCAAATTAATAGACCTCCAAAAGTTCTTTCATATTATCTGATTATCTTTTGGAAAATTTTTACATGAATCATTCTGTTTTTAGAGCTCAACATGCAAGGCATGACTAGCTAATTCTGTGATCGTGACAAATCATATATCTCCATGGGTTGGATTCTAGTATTCTACTTTATGCTAATGAATTATAACTGGAATTCTAGTGGTTTGATCTTTATGTTTTCCTCTATTTTTGCAGTTCATGGATGCTCCAGTTCGCACCTGTTGGCATGCTGTTACAGGCGCTGTTCGTTCAACTACATTCTTGTCTGCTTTTGTGGGTATCTTTCAGGTAATTTTTCCTTCTGCCACATCAATATACATCTAAATTCATCATCATAACCATACTGATTGAGTTTCCCTGGAATAAAAGGGAGTAATATGTTTGCACAGGAAAGTGGCAGTGAATGACCACAAGCTTGTATATTGGATTGCAGGAGGGATATCTGCCCTCTCTGTACTGTTGGAGAAGAAAGCCAGACGTGGGGAATTGGCCTTATATGTTCTTCCACGAGCTGGAGATTCTTTATGGTATATTTTGGTGAATCGCCATTTGCTTCCAGATATCAAGAATGCTGAGGTATGTTCTTCTCTGGTAATATATACAGTCCCTCTGCTCCAACTTACTTCTTCCACCATTAACACACCTGTCTCCACAAAATTGGTTTCCCCTGTGCATGAATGTCAATCCTCTCAATTATGACAGTATTATTTATTGATAAGCATTTGGCATAAAGAGGCTGAGCACATGGATTTTTGCTTAAAGAATGGAAGACGATAAACTTTTCTTTGGTGCTATATTGTTGTTGTTTTACACCTTTGTTTAGTCAGTGATTAATTAAATGGCTAATTATTCAAGCACATGGGTGGAAGGTTTTCAAGTCCAAGTTCAAAACTTTTCTATAATTAATTATTGGTCTGAACTTTTGCAGGTGGCATTGTTCTGCGCATGTATGGGTGGAGTCATGTATTACTTAGAACACGAACCCGATACTATGGCTCCATTCCTCAGGGGCCTTATTCGTCGTTTCCTTGCCAGCAGAATTAGCAATCCAGGCCCTTCATCAAATCGAACTGCTTCTTACACGTATCTACAAACTCTGGATGCCATGAAAAAGCCGCAGGTGCAGGACAACCGAGAGAATGAAACTTCATCGTCTGAAAAATACAATCTTGAATCAATACCTGGACTCTGAGCATCTTTTTTCCATTGCTCAGCCAAGGTACCGTTGGACTTCATTATGTTCATTTATTTTAGATTTGTTTTCCAGGCAAATGAGATCAGTCCATGCTGTGATAACCAGAGGAAGACTCGATGGTATTTTTGTTCCTTCTCTTACAACATTGCTCATCAATGAATATCAGCCTCTTCTTAGAATTATTGAAGATTGTTTCCCAGATTGTTATTCCTATAGCTAAAGCTGAAGGAAAAGTCAGGATAGGCATATGGCATGTAAATAATTGCAATTCTCATATCTTGTTAAAATTTGAACTCTTTCAGTAGATTGAGAGAGATCTTAACTGACTTTAAATCAAAGTGTTTGAGGCAGGCTATAGAGGTAATTTATTCACTCTGCTCGTTTGTTTAACACTGCATCTGGATCCAACCTCGGATTGACTGGTATCATTAGGCCATGTTTCGACTCTGCAAAGAATACTAAGATTTTAGTTTAGATGGAGACACTGACCCTTACAAATATTGTCCGACTTTCTCACACATGATATATCAGCAATTAGGATCATGCGGCCTGTTACATTGAAATACTTGTGTTGTACTAAAAGGACTAGTTAGGACTGTATGAAGAGACTAGAATGACCATCGATACAAAAATAGTCCGTAAACCTCATTTCAGAAAGTAAAAGCACCTAGTAAACAATAGATATATCAGAATTGAATAGAATATTGAATTGTAATGAAGGTACAGACATATATCTCGTAGTTTCTGAGGATGCCTCTTCCTCTGTCTGTCGTTCTTTATAAAAGGAGGACAACAATGTAGAAAACAAGACTTGCAGCACTCAACACAGCCAGCGTCCAATAATACTTGTCCAGACGACTCCTATTCAAAGTAAACTGAAACCAATTTAATTTCCCTCTCTCACTCAACATACCAACCACAAAAACTGAGAGAACCCTGCCCATGATTCCAATCCCAGTCACTGCTCTAGTGAATAAACTGAGATACAACAACGATGAGTGTGGGATCATACGTTGAAAGAAGAGCTTAACATTTGTTCCAGAAAACGAGTTGACCACCGCCAGCGAAACATACTGCGGCACCATCCAGAACAGGGACATAGGAATCCTGTCATTCGGCCTGCCAAGCAAATCGTGGGTTGTAATGGTGTGCAACCTCCGGTTCTCGACTTTGGCAGCTGTTATGCAGCGTAGCACGGAGAAAATATTATAGTCACCGACGTGCCAACCCGGAAGGACGACCATTTGATTTTGGAGATAGACTTTTTACTACGTCGTATAAAAACAAGTAGGAAAAGGAACGGAACTTTCAGTTTTCCTAATTTGGGATTCAGGTGATTTGCCTGCTCAAGGAAGTAGCTGTTGCTGACGGAAATGACCAGCCCACAAATTATGAAGCTCAAACATAGAGGGAATATGAGGATTGCAGTTTTGGTTTCTTCTACTTCTGTGACTGTACACAGTGTCCAACTATTCTTCTCTTGTTCCTCCCTGCTCTTGTCAGGCAATATGATGGCTGCCTTGTCTAAGCATCTGCATTTCAGTACAGTAGCATGCTAGTATCAGTATTATCAAACGATCAACTCATTGAAAAGTTTAAATTGTTGAATACGATCATATAACACCGAAAACGACAGAAATTCACATGGAATAGAAACAAGGAAACTTCCTGCCTTTTGTATGTCGTGTGCTACCTGTGTGCATGACATCCGGTCTTACTGCAAATGCATGCTGCCTGTGTGGGCGACACCTCTCTTTGTTGCAACTCAAGTGTTATCTTCACTCAACACGCGTACCATTTAGCCAACTCCCTCAACCTTTCGTGCAAAGCCCCTATCCACGCACACCCACAATCATTCACAACTATAGAACAAGGCCACAACACCGATGTATTGTTGCTCACACCCCTGCATGGCCAATCGTCACTCTAATACAATGAACCGCCTACCTTAAACTTGTTCAACACTTAACCAGCTCGAGTGCCACACCATGTTGGCACCCATGCACACTGACAGGCAAGCCTGCCATGCCAGCGTCTGATAGAGCTTCAAGGGACTTACAGTAGCTTCGTCTAAAGCTGATCCACCATTTGCTTCCAGGTATCAAGAATGCTGAGGCGTGGCCCCTTTGTTCCATATTACCCCTTCCACCATTAACACCCCGTCTTCACAAAATTGGTTTCTTCTTTATATGGATGGGAAATCCTCTCACAGCTAAGCACATGCATTTTTGTGGGAAGAGGAGAAACTATTCGCCGCTTCCTTGCAAGCAGAATTAGCAATCTAGGCCCTTCATCAAATCGAAGTGCTTCTTACACATATCTACAAACTCTGGATGCCATGAAAATGCTGCAGGTGCAGGACAACCAAGAGAATGAAACTTCATCGTCTGAAAAATACAACCTTGATTCAATACATGGACTCTGAGCATCTTTTTCCATTGCTCAGCCAACGTACAGTTGGACTTCAATACATTCATTTATATCAGATTTGTTTTGCAGGCAAATGAGGTCTGTGCATGATGCCATAACCAAAAGGAGGACTAGTTCGTATTTCTGTTCCTTCTCTTACAGCAGCGGCCATCAATCAATATTGACCTCTGCTTAGAATTATTGAATTGATTGTTTCCCAAATTGTTATTCTTGTAGCTAAAGCATATGCCAAGTAAATAATCGCAATTCTCATATCTTGTTAGAATTTGAACCCTTTCAGTAGATTAAGAGATGTATTAATTGACTTTAACTGTTTGTGGCGACTATAGAGGTAGGTAATTTATCCACTCTGCTCTTTTTGTCTGGATTCAACCTCAGATCGAATGATATCCTTAGGCCGTGTTTCGACTCTACATAGAATACTAAAAGGTTTTTGTTTAGATGGAGACACTGATCCTTCTAGATATTGTGTCTACCTATATCAGCGCATAGGATCATCCAGCCTGTTACATTGAAATACTAATGTGGTACTAAAAGATCCAGTAGGATTGCTTAAGGAGTCTAGAACGACAGTCAATAAACGAAAATAGTCCATAAAATTTCATTCACAATGTAAAAACACCTAGCTAGTAAGCTCCTAATGGAATGGAATGTTGAATTGTAATGAAGGCACACAAATATATCACGTCCTTGAGGATGCCTCTGCCTCTGCTTCCGTCTGTGGTTCTTTGTAACAGGAGGACAACAAAATATAGAAACCAAGACTTGCAGCACTCAACGCGGCCAGCGTCCAGTAATACTTGTCCAGACGACTCCTATTCAACGTAAACTGAAACCAATTCAATTTCCCTCCTCTCTCACTCAACTCACCAACCACAAAAATTGAGAGAACCCCGCCCATGATTCCAATTCCAGTCACTGCTCGAGTGAATAAGCTAAGATACAACAACGACGAGGTTGGGATCATACGTTGAAAGAAGAGCTTAACATTTTGTTCCAGAAATGAGTCGACCACAGCTAGCAGAACATACTGAGGCACCATCCAAAACAGGGTCATAGGAACCCTGTCATCAGGCCTGTCAAGCAAATTATGTGTTGCAATGGCGTGTAACCTCCTGTTCTCAACTTTGGCAGCTGTTATGCAGCATAGCACGGAGAACAGTATCGCCACTGAAGTGCCGAACCGGAAGGGCAACCTAATTTTGGAAAGTGGAGCTTTGACCATGTCATATAAAACAAGTAGGAGAGTGAAAGAAATTTTCAGTTTTCCTAGTTGGGGATTCAGGTGATTTGCCTGCTCGAGGAAGAAACTGTTGCCGACGGAAATGACCACCCCACAGATTATGAAGCTCAAGCATACAGGGGCTATGAGGATTGCTGCTTTGGTTTCTTCTACTTCTGTGACTGTGCACAGTGTCCATTTATCGTTCTCTTGCTCGTCGAGACTCTTGTTGGGCAATATGATGGCAGCCTTATCTAAGCATCTACATCTCAATACAATATAAATCAATCATCGTTTAAAAGTTTAAACTGTTAGACAAGAAATATCTTACATACGTTTATGGGGACGGATGGCGATTAGAACGGAAATGTGCTTATAATTAACCTGTTGAGAGCAGAAAGACAAGAGTCCTAGTGGAATGGGAACAACGAAACCAACCTGAGCTGGCGAGTACGAGGCAGGGACGGAGTATTTGTCTTCTCATAAAGCTCCGCGCCATCAAGTTTATGGTAAACTTTGGAAGCAGAAGCCACAATGACTCTGATGACTTTTGTGAGGGGGCTCTCTTCGACCCAATCTCCGGAAGTTAATAATGCCATATCCAGACAGCAAAATGACATGTAACACATGGTTATTACAACGCAGCAAATTGCTGGAATCCCGAATCTGACAGACCATGGTTTGATGTAGGAGAAAGTAACACCACCAATATAATTAGGAAATAGCAAGAGAGGATGAGATCTGTACACATCTTCTTGCGTCAGTTCTTCTCCTAGTACTTCTGAGATAGCTGCAAACACGAAAGAAATGCTGGCCATTCCCACAGCTATGAGAGGCAAGGCTGTGTAGAACATGATCATTTGTGTCGTGCCAATGCATTCTGGCTGGTAATGAGTGCAGGTGCCCGTGGAGTGACCAAGGAGTGGTGGTGTTGACAATGCAAGCAACCCCAAACCCTTCACATGACCATTCAAGTTTCATCAATCTTAGAAATATATAATTACTGTGTCTTTGTCTAATGTTTGGTGGAAAAATGTGATTTTGGTGTGCTAACTGGAGGGGCTGCGACACTTTCAATCCTGTTCGATTTGAAAATTGCAACTGAGCTAGAACTATTTCCTAGACTAATATAAAACGAAAAAGCCCTCTACTTATAAATTGCGAGTAGTAACACTATTGCACCCAATTTTTAAATATGATAATTTTATCCTGATTAGACAGTTTTAGAGATGTTAGCTGTAATTACTCTTTTATTTCTCTCTTTTTAAAATGTGATTTATTGGTTATATATTTTATTTTTATTTATAATATATTTTAACATGTGAAAAATTATTTATTATATATAAGTAGGTACGTCGTGCTATAATGGAGCCCATTTATCAAAATAATATTTAAAAAATTCTGTAACTATACCCCATCCCCTTTATTTTTATTTATTTTTTATTTTTAATGCTCAAGTCATTAGCGCTACTAACGACTTGGGCATTTATATATAGTTTTTAATTATTCGTGTTAATTATTATTTATGTTAAATTTTATTAATTATTGTGGTACGCTAACAAATAAGCATACTTTATTTTAAATGTGTTTTTCCTACTCTTATAAAGATTACATAATTATCATATTTTCGGTTTACTTCATGCTAAATGAAAAACATTCAAATAAGTTGTGATAATAGATTAGATAAGAACGAAGGACTAAATCAAATTCGGAATCATGTTAGAGGCATATTTCAAAATATTTATCAAATTGTCACACATCAATAAGTAGTAGTACAAGTTATGACCCCTTAAAATTCTTTGTCATAACAAAATATTTTCATTATGATGATTAAGAGTAAAACGAACCAAAAGAACCAGAGGTTCAAGAAAAGAAGAAAGCCTCGACGGCAACGACAAACGACATACTTGTTGGACTGGCAGATATTATTAAAATTTATAATTAATTACAATTTTTTAATATTTTAATTCTTATACTTTTTTATTTATATGTATTTTTCAATTTTATTCGTTGTTAAAAAATTAATAAAACAATTAATATATTTTTTATTATTAAAATATTATATAAAAAATTCATAATATAATATAATTAAAAGTTATTTAGTAAATACATAAATATGATTATAATTAGTAAATATATTATTAAATATAATATAAATATTCGTAAAGTAGTGTCATTGATCAATTGAAATTTTGAAACGTCCCAATTGATCCACGACACTACTCTACGCACATCTATTTATTGGGTCGACGGCAAACTACCAGAATTTCTAATTAGATGGACTGACCACAAGCATGGGTAAGACAACAAATTCGTATCCAATTGCAATAAAGTCAAGCTCTATCGCATGAAAATAATATGCCAAGACAGGATTGTAGACGTCAAAATAATGAAGCCAATACTTAAATAGATTTTTTTTATTTTTATGTAATTTTTAATTTTTATAAGTTGTTAAAAATTAATTAAAGATCAATATATTTTTTATTAATATTTTTTAATTATAAATAATTTTAAATATTATAAAATTCAAAATAATAATTATTAATTAATTAGTATATATTATTATTAAGTATAACATAAATATAGATTACCAAAAAGAAAAAGATGTGCCCAAGTCATTAGTGCTGCTCACGACTTGGACACATTTTCCAAAAAAAAGTTGAGGAACTAACGATTCACTCCTTAGGGAAAATTATTTAAAATTTGTGAAAAAAAAATTAAGAAAATAGCGTGAATTCAAATTATTTAATGATTTGAATGTCACCTTGGTCAGCAACCGTGGCGACAAAGTTAATAAAAAAAAAAAAATTAAGCCACCGAGGTAAGTGAACGCGGTGGCTCTTTTATTTATATAAAAAAAATTTAATATTCAAGTATAAATGCATTGTGAATTCCAATTAATTGCAATTCACATGTGAATTCTAATTGCAATTAATATTTGTGAATTGGGCCAAATCACAAATTATTATTTTTTATTTTTTATAAATTAATTATATTTAATTAATTTTTAAAATTATATTAATTTTAAAAATACAATGAAACATACAAATGTAATAGTGTACATTTTTTTATACAATTCTAAAAAAATACAATGAACCATACTGATAAGTTTACGACAGTGTTGGAACCATTCGATTGAAACCCGAGGCCAGATTCAAAATTTAGAAAAAAATGCAAGTAATTCTTGTGATACTATAAATGTATAAATTATTATCTTATAAAAAAATTAGCAATTTATTATTTTTTTATTTTTTAGAATACAACAATTCATGAAATAATTTATTTTATATTTAAAATAAATTATTTTTTAAATATAAAATAAATTACTTTATTATATTTAAAATAGCAATTTATCTCTTTGTATTTTTTAAAATAAAATAATTTATTTTTTAAATATAAAATATTTTTTTTAAATATAAAATAAATTACTTTATTTATTATTATATTTTAAAAAATAAATAAAAGTAAATTGCTAATTTTTTATATAAGATAATTTATAGTATCACAAGAATTACTTGTATTTTTTTCTAAATTTTGAATTTGACCTTGAGTTTCATCAAAGGGTTCCAACACTGTCACAAACTTATCAGTATGGTTCATTGTATTTTTAAAATTAATTAATTTATAAAAAATAAAAAAATAATAATTTGTGAATTTGGCCCAATTCACAACTATTAATTGCAATTCGAATTTACAATGTGAATTATAATTAATTGAAATTCACAATGCATTTATACTTGAATATTAATTTTTTTTTTTATAAATAAAAGAGCCACCCCTGTCACTGGCCACGGTAGCTTAAATTTTTTTCTTATTAACTTTGTCACCGGGTGACAATCAAATTATTAAACATTTTGAATTCACGCTATTTTCTTAATTTTTCTTTTTTTTCACAATTTTTAAATAATTCACTCCTTAATCTTGCAACTATACCCCAGTTTTGGGGTATAGTTGCAAAAAGAAAAGGTTAATATTATTTTAATAAATAACTCACCATAATTGCTAGATAGAAAAAAAAAAAAAAAAAAGCAGATTTAGTTCAAATCTCGCCAAAAAAAATTAAATTGATTGAAAATTATCACATGTCTTGCATGTGTCCTAATTAATTTGGCGCTTTTTAATTTTTTCAGTCACTTTTGTTGACATGGCATTATGAAAATAAATGAAAATACAATTTTAGTCCTATAATTATAAGTTATGTGACATTTAGTCCAAATATTACTGAGCAAAAAATGACGCGCCATGTCATCCGTTAAGTTACGTTTTGCTGGCGCGTCATTTTTTGAAGAATTAATCAATTTTTGAAGAATTAATCAATTTTCTAGTGACATCTAAACTGAATATGTTGTTTTTCTAAACCACAATGACTGGTGGTTATGTTCCCCCTAATGCATGCATGTTAAGTTTTGACAAAATCAAACCACAATAGAAAGACGATACAGGAGACGATTAAGAGAATGTTTGAGTGAGCTTATAAGCTGTTAGAAAAATATAAAGCAACGACTTACAATGGCGTAAGCAAGGTTGCACAGCATGAGGGCGCGGGCGCGGCCTATAAACCAGAAAGTATTAGAAAGTAAAGCAACTGCTAGAGGCAATGCCTTGGCAGCGCCCTCCCAGATGTTGACAATGCTTGTAGCATGAACCAAACTCAGTTTCCACACATCCGTCAGGTACGTCACCAGCATCCGCATCACGTATCCAGCTAATATGTCAACGAAGAGTAGACCTGAATTGTACATCAATCGAACAACAGGATTCTAATTAGGGTTTGAAACCTGCAGAAACACATGAACTACTGCTCCAAGAACAAATTAACTAATGTATATCTCTGCTCAATTAATTACCAAAATTAATTCCCACAAAAAGGCAACCTGCATGGAGTTCAGACAACCAGATCAGTTAGCATGATATATTACCAAACATTAAAAACAAGAGCTGAAAACAAATACGAGGTGATCAATGCTACGTACCCATATAAAGTGTAAGATTTCTGGTCCCTTGGATCTGAAAACTGGATTGATATTTCTTAAGACGATGATCATTACTTTTGTGGGATGACTAGTAATTAAAACATCCTGGAACTGGGCTGCACGTATGTGTGTGTGTTCTTAATCGATACTACATCTTGATCACAGTGTAAACAATGACAAGTTGATGATTAATTAAACAAAGTCAGCTCATGAGGATAGACGAAGACTACTTGCAGGTACTAGAAAAATATTGCTATTGGCTATAATATTAATGGTTATGGCTAAAAACTATTGTCGATAACTAGATATTATTAATCATTGTTAAGTAAAATTGATGCAAAAGACTAATTTTTCGCTATGAAAAAATTATTTTCCACAACTAAAAATCATGGCCAAACAACTATTTAAAAGAAAAAGAAAATATTTATATGTTCCCGAGATTCCATATAAATCTTTACCTGTCTTTTCTCAAGGAAAAAATCGAACTCCAAATTTGAGGAAATTTTTTATTCAAAAGAAGATATTCTTGTATTCCTCGTCAAGTTTTTTTTTTTTTTTTTGGGAATTATTATTATTGGTTGAAAAGAACAAAAGAAGGTAACAGTCATTTATTTTATTTGTACCGTTTGTTCGTTTTTATTTATAGTCTCATGTGTACGGATTTTACATATTGGTTATTATTGTTTATGATCCATATGTGTTATTTTGAACACTGGGAATCATCGAAGATACACCTCTTGGTAGAATTACAATTTATTATTATATATTTATTGCTCCTCACACTTTTGCCACGTGTTCCCGAGCCAATCTACTCACTCATTTTAAAATTTTAAATGGTACTTCTAATTTATTAAAATTGAGGATTTTTATTTGAAATAACCTAATGCTATTTTTATTTTGAAGTTTGGATTAGTATTTTAGATTTTACTCATATGCATTTCATCTTAAATCTTACTTTCCTAGGTAAATCAATTTTTCAGAAAAGAAATATTTAAATTGTTTCCTAGCAAATTAACAACGTTGAAATGTTATTTGCCTATTTATTTTTAAGAATATACTGTTCATTCTTTAATTAGTTTAGAGAAATTAGGAATTAATGGCAAATAATTTTCTTTTTTGACAGAGTTTTGCGCTCTTATGTATTTTCACAATAGAAATAAACACTTAATGGATTTGAAGTTTAGATTAATATTTATATATTATTCACATGTTATTTATTTTTAATTTTACTATGCCCAGTAAATTATAATCAAAATATCTTCTATCAAATTAATCGTGTCAAAATATTATTTTGTATTTAATTTTTTTATTGGATATATAGTCTGTTTCCTACTCCGTCGTTTACTTGATTCATCCTGCTGTCCACTTGAACTTGATGTTGTCATGTGTGGCGAGTTAGCCAGATAATTCGAGTGAAGTTTGATCCTCTCAAAAGAAAAAAAAAAATAGACAGAAAAAGATAGAGAAGGTATAATAGTGCACATGAGAATAAAAAGGAAAAAAGACAAATTGCTTGCTCAAAACATGGTACCGCATCAAATATTCACTAACAAGACAGTAGGAAAACAACTACATAGGATCACTTATAGGCATGAACCAAACATACTTTCCCTGTTTCTGGTTTTCTTAATATATGGTTATGATCTAAGTATTACAAACATGCTTGGTTCTATTTACAGTAGGCAAGATTTACATCCACGGCTGCTAATTTCCTCCCGAACCCATGAGGTTCATATTTAGAATTACTCGAACGCGACAGCTGATATCGACAAATCCACGAATGTGTTGTTTAAGCAAACTCTTGCATTGAGATCATCTTCACCGCTAACTTAACAGCAAAAACAAAGAAGAAAACTTGAGTAAAATCAACCATATAAGAAAAGTATGCAACACATAATGGCATGTAAACTATAGGACAACCTATATCCTCTCTGCCATTTCTACCCAAAAAGCAACCTTTGTCCCCATCCATTATTTTTCCCCATATTTAAAAATCAAGAAATATTGAGACCATTTTATTATCCTTTACATAATTCAAACCCAAAATTCGGACTGATTTCTATTAAGCCTTCACGTTCTCAACATTCTAATGGGGAAAGCAATAGGATTATGAATTCCAAGGCCACTTTAAACATGACGGACGCAAGGCAGTTCGGAGTTGAGGCCTACATGAGAGATAATACTCCAATGTTTTTGTAGATTTATTCTTGATCTGTTCATTACGTTAGCTTTTGGCCTCATGTTGCTTTCTCAAAACTTTTTGTTTGTCATACATTTGCATTTTTCTACAAATTTTACAAAAACACCATATTTGTCCATATCATTGACATCTAACATTTGAAGGTGTATCAGAAAAATCATTACTACACAATCACACGAAATTCAGAAATCAAATACTGCATTGCAAAACAGTCGAGATGCCAATCTCATTATTTGTGTTAAAATCACTTGTATATATATCTTAAAAGACTTTTATCATTTATCAAAATAAAAGATAGTGATGGATGCAATTTGCTAAAAAATAGTGTACTTTTTTGGAAGTCTAAACAAAGATGGTGTGAATGCAATTTGCTAAAAAACACAAAACTTAATGCAGCTTAAAATGTTCCAAAGATCTGCAAAAACTGTTTTGAATCCAATTCTTTTTTATGGAAATACAGATTTCCTTGAAAATCCAAAAACGTGACTTATCATGCATTTATAAAAAATAATTAAATGAATATATGCCCATGAATAATCAAATACAAAAAATATTCTAAACGCTGTAAATTTATCTTGAATAATTTGAAAGAAATTACTGCAATTCAAGCTGGTTTTGAGAATTAAAGAAGACCACCCCACAAGAAAAACAAATCTTCGAGTCAAAGAGAAAAATTTATTTTAAGAACTTTACGTGAAAACAAAAGAACACTTGACAAGAAAAACAACTCTTTTGGGCAAAAGAAAGAAACAATTTTCTAGTAATACATTTCAACTTATCAAAACTTTTTGTTCCTTAAAAATCATTTATGAACTATTGAACGTACATAATACTCACAAAAGTTTTACCAAGTAATCGTGAAAAATATATTTTGAATTGGCATCTCAACAACTGTTCCACATTAGCATAGCAGCATTTAATCCCAAAGTTCGCAAATAAAATAATTCATGATTGTATAATATAGATGTTCCAACATACTATTCTGTAATACACCTTCAAAAATAAGATGTTAATAACATGAACTAACATGGTTTTTGTAAATCATACACAAATGTCAAATGTATTAACAACAAAAAGTTTTAAGACAGCTCATGAAGAAAACCCAACATAATAAATGAACCACAAATAAATTTACAAAAAGATGAGATATTTGTTCTCTCATTAAGGTCTCAACTCTATACTTTCTGCCATCCTTTCCAAACCAGAATGGAGAAAGCATGGCTTTCCAAAGAAATCAGAACAGCAAATTTTAGGTTTGAATCATACAAAGTATAAAATCAATGGTCTCAACTATTCTTGATTCCAAAATATAGGAGAAAAATCAGCAAAGAAGAATTGATAGGTCCCATTGGTTGTTTTTCAATTAGAAACTTGAAGAGAAGAATATGAAGATATGTAAGGCTACCATTAGGTTCTAAAATGTCAACAAATTCCCACACAATTCTTATCGTTATGAGGGTTATCTAGTTTGCACCTAACTGGCAAACCAAATTCAAACTCTAGCATTCAATCTTTTAATAAACAAGTATGAAAAACCTATACTAACTGATATGCTTCACTTGTAGAATCAAATAAATGCATGTGGAGAATGTTGTATCAGGTAGGGTGATGCCCTTTGCTAATTGAACGCTATATGTGTTACGGCTAAAAAAAACCAAATATCTTAAAATTTTTATTTGGAAATCTCTTAAAATTTCACTTTATATGTACGGATAGAAATTCACCAATAAATAAATACTCACCTTACCTATTCAATGGGTTGTGGGACCCAAAACCTATCGAACAATTTCACAATTTTAATGCAACTAGAAACAAAACTTGCAAATAAATATGGGTTTCAGCGAGACTTCAGTAACGACATTGCCTGCATCAAATTTAGAGTATATTGCTTTTTTCAACAGATAAAACTTACAAATAAAAGAATTGATGCTAGCTAAATCAACTGCAACAGCAATTCCGTGTGACTCTATTGAAAATATGACATCTATTCAACCAGTTGTTTGTCTCTGTACTTTGTATCAAGACAGAATTATGAACTAAGACATGGAAGAAACATAGATACAACATTGTAGCACTCTCCAATTGAAAGGCATAAGAACAGATACCGCACTTGATGCACTTAAGAAAAGATATTTTGCTCGCCCATCAATTGAGCAAGTATCAATTCGTTTACGAAGTTTCATTACAGTCCAAAGAGGAAAGTGAGATATTTAAAGTCAAGCTCATATTCAGTGAATCACATATATGCATTAAGAAAGAAGATATGTGAACTTGATTGGCAACAAAGATAATAGCAGGAAAAACAAAGTGTTACTTACTGTTCCTAAAGTAGGTTCATAGTTGCTGATCTAAGTGAAGATATAAGTGGGGTCCCATTAGCTTCAAGCAGCTGTCTTACGCTAGATTGTGTAAGATAATCGACATGGTGTGACTAACAAAAATCATCATACTTCTAGTATAGCCTAGCCCCATATATTAACAACTGCAGCCAAACATTTTCAGAAACAAAGTCCCACATAAAAAGGATCATTGGCAGCAATTTACACGGACGGAAAATGAAAATCACGGCCAATACATTCACACAAGCAAAATATATCAACAACTGCAGCCAAATATATTAGTAAATAACTTCTCTGAAACACAACATTCATGCAAATTATAACATTGCTAGACTCACATCCTTTCCCAACCAAATGGTAGGGAAGATCAGCCAGCAGACGAAGATGACAATCCAATCCAAAGCCTGCAGGTTCTCCTGGCAGATTTGGAAAAATAAAGGTTTTGCCCTAGGAGTTACTATATCATTAACACTCATGAAAACCTGATTCGAACAATGATTAACGCATGCATTATTAACAAAGAACATGTAAAAGACCAAAAGATTACCAATTCAATGCCAATAGTCTCGTGGATTCGAGTCCCAAAAGCCAACATAAGTTTGGTTCCCACTCCATCTCTATAGGAATCCCCTGTGAAAGCATTTGGATGCAATTAAATAACATTATAAGATGGGAAAAGACCAATGAAATCAGAGCCAAAAAGAAAAAAGGAAAGGCTAGACACAGAAAATGCAAGTGGAATAAGCAAAGCCAAATCTGCCTTCAAGAAAGAAGCTCTGAAAAACAAGACTGCCAAAAAATTGAACAGTTTGTGAGTGTAGGCAATATGTATTAATATCCCTCAAGACACTAGCGATCAAAATGACAACAGGATCACTACAGAATATAATCATATGAAAAAACAACCATACCCAAAGGGAAAAGCCTTCAAAACCTCCAATTCAGAGAGCCATCTTGACTATTCTCTTAACAAGTTCTGAACCAGCAACAATGTCCACACCGGCATCCTTGTATGTAAGTCCCACACACTTGTCCGAAGACCACAGTCGTAATCCATGAAGAACCCATGTAGTTATTGAAATTCAAGAACCTTGAAATAACAAACCGAGACCTTCAAAAAGACAAAAAAGAAAAAGAGTAAGGCCGTGTAATTTCAGAATTCAGTGACATTGAAAAGCACTCATATTAAATCTTCCGTTGGGAAGACAGACTTCCTTTAACCAAGATACTGTTAAGTTCACAATGCAAGCACCCATAATTCAAGAAACTTAAAAGAACTTTTTTGCAATGAGTTGATATCAGACTCTCAAGAAATACCTTAAGAAAGAAGAGATCGAGGCTGAGGGCAGTCAGCGGAGGCGGGCGGACGTCTGAGACGATGTGGACAAACGCCGCTGTTAAAGAAGAAGGGCATGTCAATGTGAGCGCCCTCTCGCTTTTCTTCTGCACTATTTTTGATTTTTCAAAATCTGGTCTTGAATGTTCCTCTTATATAGATATGCGCCGGCGCGGGAAAGACGACGGTAACATTTTTTTTCCTTTTCTTTCTTGAAATCACAACGGTAAAGTTGGGAAGATTAGGTTTCACCGTGGTTTGAGGGTGAGAAAGTGACAGACCCGTGAACAAGATGATAATTTCGAGGGTAAATTGCATTTTTGCCCCTGTGTTATCGTGAAAATGCAAAGAACCTCTATATTAAACAAATAGGTTAAAAATCCCATATTTTTATTAATCCTGTATAAAATTTTATCCCTGTTAAGATCTAGCAAAGACAGAGAGACATTAAAAAATGCTATATCAACAGAAGATTGTATCATATAATATCAATTAAAAAATCCGCACCATTGTCGTGTCAATACATTAATATATGACCAACATGTGTTAAATCAAAATATAATTAAATTATAAATAATTTAATAATATAATCACATATAACCCACACACGTAGGTAAAATAAGTGCATTTTTATTAAAAAAAAAAGGTTAAATGCAATTTACTCTTTTGATACGTGAAATGAACAAATACCTTTGTAAAAAAAGAATTAGCAAATTATCCCTTGTATTTTAAAAAATGAAGCAAATTACTCCTTATTAAAATTTTAAATAAGGGGTAATTTACTTTATTTTTTAAAATATAAAATAATTTATTATTTTATTTTTGCAGAAAATTTTTTACGCATTATTTTATATCACAAGAATAAATTGTATTTTTCCCGATTAAAAAGTCTGACGCAGATTCCTCCCTCGCTTCATTTCTGCTTGAACACAAATAAAGTACAGTTATATGGAGAAGGTCCAGTACATGATCTTGCACATGAGAAGAAATTGTAAAAGAAAAATTGCTTGCTCAAACATGGTACGCATCAAATATAGAACAATTCACCAAGAATTTAGTAGTTTGAATTTGATTACAACCACTTTCCTTAAAATTTGTCATAATTATATAGAATGATTTTCAGTTAAACTTTTAAAACACTGAGGTCTTATGCAATTTTATCCAAAAGAAAAAAAGAAAGTAAATTTGGAAATTTGACCTTTTCTAATATGATACAAATTTGAAGTACGATTAATAAAAAGAATTTACATAAGATCCAAGATGCACGTGCTGAAAATGAAAAATATTGTATTATGAATAACCTGGTTTAATCAGGAACTGAATTTTATTGCACTATTCTGTGAATTGCACCCTGCTCTAATGGTGTCTTTTCTGTATTGTCTTCCCAAGTCGGAATTTTCACTATTACATGGACTAAAGAAGTGTTCTCATGATAACTTTACAAGTGAAATCATGTAACCGTTCAGGCAACTTATCAAACGTAGCAACCATATAACGCAATAATGCTTCTTGATAACCAATGTACTTGAAGCAAGAGAGAACAACTTGCATAGATAAAAGTTCGGTGAAATCAAGAACAAATTACTGTTGGGGGGGGGGGGGGGGGGCGACTGTAATGCTGCAATAACTTGAAAAATATATTCCACGATCTCAATGCAACTCTGATAATCTTCATGAGTTGTGAAATGGTTTCAAACAGGTTGTGGAACTGCCGCAAACTCATTTTCTTTCCTTTCTAAACAACACTGCAGGATGAAAGAGTATCGGTGTTGGCATTGAATTGCATCAAGAATTTGTACAGTGGTCGACATGATTTATGATACAGCTCATTCTTCCTGAACTTTGCATACCTCAAAGGTCTTGTTACCTATTTTACATGAAATTCCACCAAAAATGCAAGTAAAAATGCGTTTATGTGATAAACCTCCAACAGCAACATGTCTCTTCATTTCCTCTCCAATCACCTTCTTCAAGGAATTGCTAATATCACCAACTGTCCAAGCTAGAGATATATGTGGGCGTGGATCCTGGCAAGATCAAAGGTTAAATTCTCCATTTCTGCAATGTAAAATGTACCTCGATCTTCGAAGGGGAGAAATTCTGAGCAACCTTTGAGATTCGTACCTCATAAAATTCTGGAAGATTGTGAAGCCTGTAAACTTCATTCACAGCATCAATTTGCTTCTTTATCTAAAACCGAAGAGATTGATGTCAGTTTCACATCATTAGCAGCAGATAGAATGTCTTAGAGGATGGCTTGGCTCTTGTAAGAGACTAGCAATCCAATGAGGACATGCAAGTGGATAACATGACACTGGTTATACAAATTACGTTAATATAATTTTGTTCTGGACGGAAGACAAGAAAGAACCTTGTGTTCATCATTTAGTCGCCTTCTGACTTAGGTGTATCATCAATTCATCATTGGAATTAGCTCATTACAAAAACAAAAAACACATTCCCCCCCATTTTCAGAAATTGACTCCCATCAAATATTTTGAATACCTGCTTATAAGAACATTACTGGAAAGAAATGCAAGTAAATCTACACTAGCACATCAACAATGATAATTCCACCATACCTCAGCTAAGCCTCCAGCAGTAACTTCCATTGAAAGAAATGTACGTGTACGGTCATCATTGACGAAAACTTCCCACTTATTAAAATCAATCCAATACCTATTCCATGTCAAAAACATCAATAATCACTGAACTAGAAGCTCAAAATATAACTCCAAAACAATTGTTAATTTGCCAACAACGAACACCTCCTATGAGATTGTAGCCTCTGTCGAAGCATAGCCACTACCGAGTCCCTTTGATGCACCCGAATTGGAACAGTCCTTCCCAAACTTACATGGAACTCCTTCCCCAACACGACTTGCTCGAATTTCTGCTCATCTTTAATTAAATTACTTAACGGGATATCTACATCAACGACATGAAGTTCAGGTACTGCAGTTGCAACCCTTTTCAGAAACAGGGTTACCTCCTTTCTTGGGGTCGATGGTATAGTAACTAAAACCCACAACAAGAAATGATCTTTCATTTGACGAAAATGAAATAAATAGCAGAAACAGCTATAATTTACCAAAGAAGGTTAAATTACCTGGGATGTAAACATGCAAAGCATAATTGCCCTCAACGTGAGGGAAGCTCCGGACCCGGTTGGGGTTATGTCTTTGTATTAACAAATCAGGCGTACCTGTAACAGGCAAAACATCAAGCACATGGAGCGCATGTATGCAAGAAAACAGGAAACAGGGAAACTATCACCTAGCGAGTTCGGGGGCTCAATAAGAGACAGCGGAGGCGGAGGGAGAGGCGGGGGCGATTGGGCTGGTCCGGGTTCATGGAACGGACCAGGATCCGAGTCGGAGTCGGATGAAGTCTCTCCGTACGATGCTCTGAGAGCATCCATTACACCCTTGATTATACGTCGTTGATCTCCCTTGATTTATTATGAGTAATAAAACACAAAATGCCCCTTAAACTGTTGTTGATCAACATTTGACCCCCTTCATTTTGTAAAATACAACATTGGACCTCCTTTTTGTAGGGTTATTTGCAGTTACCCCCTTGAGGTATTCTAACATCTAACTTGCCAAATACATAATACCTAGTATGAGGAAATAATATTTCAGCACATTATATTATATTTTGTGACAAGTACAATAAGTTTTGTCCCCACCCCCACCCCCCTTTTAATTTTCTTTTTCTTGTAAAAATTATGTGTAAATTTTGATATATATTGGTCTTTTCGATTATTTAACTTCCCCAATAGTGATAATATGAATTCAAAGTAACAATATTTAATGTATTAATATAAAAATTAGTTCGCTCATCTCAAAAATTTATTTTTAAATCTGTTTATAACTAGAATCAACGACCATAATCCCCATATAAAATATTTATTTCAAAATAAATACACACTATCAAATATGACTTTTATTTATGAAATGATGCAATAATGGAAAATTAGGAAGTGTGCTTGACTTGAAAAAAAATGAGAGAAAGAAAGTTGACCTTTGCTAAATATATATATATATATCCTCGAGATTGTATATAAATTATGACTGTTTATTTTTCACCAAAGAAATTAAACTTCAAGTTTGAAGGAATTTTTGATTTAAATTAAATTTAATTAAATCAAATTAATTGTATAATAAATATATTATACTTATTACATGATTGATATTTTTTTAAATAATATATTAATTACACAATAAATATATTACACTTGTAATATAATTAATTTAAATCTGAAAAAATGCGGGTGGAACTAAAATTTGTGGCAAGTTGATGAGAGCATGTGGGTGAGATGGAGGAATCCATGCTGTATGTTTGAATTGGTGGAATCGTGGGCCTACACGTATGGGCTGCACAGCATGTTCTTCTACACCCGCTGCATGTTATTGGGCTCATAAAGTCTTAGTCCACTATAGTACTTAAGGAGGGGGCAGAAAAATTTCATGTTCTATGTCATTTATTTTTTTGCTTTATTTTCCTTTTAGACTTTGGAAAGAATTAATTGAATTTTATTTATTTCATCTAAAATATTAATCTAAAAAAATTTTATTTTTGTTGTGAGTATTATAAATCTATAATTCTGATGTGGGTCGAACAAGAAGGGGTTTAAAAGAATAAAAACATCCTTTGTTGCAGTTTAAAATTCTCAAATAGAACAGAGATATGTGTGTTTTCATTTAGATCGAGTGATCCAAAATCACCATGGTCTGTGACTCAATATTTGGAAGGCTAAGACCACAACACATGGATCCGTACAAGTACGAACATTTGATCCCTATAAATTTTCAGAGCATATTTTCTCTTAATCTTGCATCTAACTAATTTAAAAATCAAAGGGTCTTAATTAAAAATATTTTAATAATAAATATAAATTCAAGTACGTAATGGATGGCATTGAATTATAAAGTATCCATTTAGATTGAAACGAAATCGACAACTGGTTTAAAGTGTTTGGCATATTCAAGTAAAAGTCAATCTAAACACTAAAGAATCTTCTGAATTTAAAATAAAACAATTTTATAATTTTATTATTCACGATCATTGTAGACAAAAAAAAAATACTAAAAATTATATACAAAATGGGCCCAAAAACAGTGGATCCCGGTGGTCGGGTGTCGGGAAACAAGGCCCAGTTAATAGATCAACGGATCTAAACTAAGTTGGGCCCGTCTTCCCATCAGGTACCAACATGGACGTAGTGTTCACTACGCGTTTATCAAATTTGAGGGAGAAATTCTAGTCCGTATCTGGTTCTGTCAAATTTGAATCAATTATATGGTAAGTACAATATACTTTTCGTGTAATTGATGTATAGTTAAGAAAAAATAACTAATCATATAACAAGTGTATCGCACTTACTCTATAATTGATTTGGTTCGATCAAATCGGGTCCGGGCTATAATTTTCCAATTTAAGGACGTCTAGTGCTATCTATGTAGATGTTGTTATTTCAGGTAGCAATCTAATTTAGATCAGATTAAATTTTTTATTTTAAATCATATTGCATTTTTTTATTTTATTTGTGCTATTGTATAAAAAATTAGTTATTTATTTTATTTAAGGCAAAATTCTTACACAATTTCTATTTAATTTGACATATTTTGTGCTAATTTAGTTTATTGTTGTGCGTCGGAGGAATCTTCCACTGTTGATGTTGTTGAATATCTTTCATTTAACAAAAAGTAAAAGCTATTATAAACAAAAATTCAAGCTTAAATCTATGTATGTAGTGGAACTACCATAATGCCATTGCATCATAGAAGCACATGAGATGGCGTTATGACAGTCATGCATATGACCATATGATGTGGAGATGATATTACTTGGAGATTGGGAGAGTCAATGATTTATCCACTAACAACAAAAATCTACAAAGGTGGCCATTTATTTTAATGCATGACATGCATGCATGCATGGATGGATGTATATGTATGAGTGGGATAATTACATGGGAGAAAGCGATTGCCATAATTCCCGGTGATGAGAATGATGGTGTGTGCTATATATATCTGGGTTACGTTACCACGTGTACAGGAGCAGAAAATGGGCGGTTAGAAAGTAGGCTTAGATTTTTGTATGTAAGAAGAAAGCATCAACTTGTTTGTGGGTCAATTCAAGGGATTGTCCAATGTCCACTATTCTCCTCACATCTTCAATCAAGGAAAGAATTCGGGATTCTTTTACTTTTCAATAAATTTTAAGGTACACGGTGAGCCGAGCTAGCTCAAAATCGGTACGGACTAGCCCACTATTGTTCATGATCAGTTTTGGGGTGGTCCTGATCCTTTAAACGAGTCCCAATTAGGTCTATTTATAAACTCAAGCACAATCCATGAATTAGCCCATTGAGGCCGAACTAGGACCAAATCAAGTCCTGATCATGCCCAAATGTACCTATTTTATTTTATTATTCTTTTTTTAATAAAATAGAGATTTTCTTTTGCACAATTACTTAAATTTATAATCTTATTATGAAATAAAATAAATAACAAATTAAATTACATAAAAAATCGTAACTAGAAAAAATAATACTTAAGATTATATAATGAATTTAATTAATAATTTGGCAAACAAGATTTAATAACAAAATTTAAATGATAATAAATTCAAAAAAGATTATAAAATTTGAAAATAATAAACAAAAAGTATTAATGAATTAAAATACTAAAAATTTAGAAGTAGAACGATAATGATAATAATATTTAGAGCTTCGATAGTATAAAAAGAACTACTAAAATAGTTAGTTTAGGAGAACAAAATGCAACTTATATGCCATATACATGCATTATTTTTAATAAAAAAAGATCGCCCAACAGATCCAACTCAGAATCAGGTGAACCTGGGCCATCGAGTTGGACTGGTCCCAAGATTCAATACCTACAACCGACCTAGTACCAAGCGGGCCTGGGCTAACCCAACTCATTTTTTATTAGTTCAATCCGGTCCTGGACCGAACTAGCCCAGCTCGGCCTACTGCGCACCTTGACCTCTAATGATATGTTATTTTCATTTTTCACAGCTTAAAATAAGTTTGAATCACTGGGTGTTTAAGGGTAAGCTTATTTAAAACATCTTATAACCTTATATATCTTATAAAATATTTTAAGAACTTAAAGATGTTAAATCTTATTTAAAAGAAAAGCTTTTAAAGTATTTGGACAAGTAATATGTCAGGACTTATAAAACGTTAGTGTTTTACATAATAAACTTTTCATATTGTAATAATAATAAAAAAAATCATCAAATTATCATAATTATAAATAGTATAAATAGAAATAATTTTGCTTTGGAATAAAACATCGACTATATGAAAGGTACATAAAAGTTAGTACTAATAAATTATGTGTGTACTTTTGTCTATTGAATACTAAAATTAAAGGGCTTATAAGATGTTTTAAAAAGAATGAGATGATGTTAACTTTTTTTTACAAAAAACAACCTTATAAAATCTAAATCATCGTATCTCAAGATCTAATTATAAGCTCTTCCAAAAAAAACTGTCAAATAATTTTTCACGACTTTATAATTAAGTTCTAAAACGATGTTTTGACAAGCTTTTAATTTCAATCAAACACCCTCTTAATCACCCCAAAAAAGTTGGGGAAAAGCTGAATCTTGGATGAGCCAAACTCAATAAAACCTAATTGTACTGATCTCATCCATATACATTCACAACCCACTAAAAGATATATACATATATATATATATATACCTCTATTTGGTAATCTTCCAACTATCCTCCCCTTCATATATATTGCCCATCTTTATCAACACATCATGTGAACCTCAAAACAAAAAATCAAGATCAAACCCTCACCCCTTGAAACTTCCCATAAATGCTAAACCTCAAAATTTTCAAGATATTATTGCCTCATGGGACCATTTCGTTCTCAAAATTGTGGTCTTAAAATTAATATTTCTTTTAACTTAGGCGGTGTGGTGCAAATCATGTGTGGAGATGCACATTGTGGGCAGAATCTCCTCTTTCCGACAAGTGCACCCGACCCCAAGACCGTTAGTGTCACGGGTCCTCTTGTCAACATAATTGTCCCAATAAATACCCCCACCACTAACCTAATATATATCTCTCCTTCACTATATATATAGTGCTGCCTCAATCAATTGCTTGACACCCAAAGTCATAAAGACATCGCCAACTTTTACTATTCTTCAACTATATATCAAAGTTTAAGTACACATATGATCAAAATAATGTGTCCCAAGATTTCCCTATTCACTCTCATTCTACTTCTCTTGATTTCCATCAACTCTTGGGGGCTTAAGACAGGAGGCGCCGGAAGAAAGGTCTTAGACGTGTCGGAAATGTCGTCTGCACCTAGTGGCACGTCCGAGACCCCTACCGGAGGTAGTGGCTCAGCCCATGGCTCGAATTGGGACTATAGTTGGGGCTGGGGTGCTAGCCCGACTTCCGGGTGGGGTTACGGGTCGGGCTCAGGTAAGTCGCCTGATGGGTTCGGGAGAGGGTCGGGTTTTGGATTTGGATCTGGGTCCGGATCTGGGTCTGGATTTGGGTATGGCTATGGAAGTGGTGGTGCTCATGGAGGTGGTCATGGAAGTGGTAGCGGGGGTGGGGGCAACGGAGGTGGCTCTGTTGGTGGCGACGATGATCACACGCCGTCAACTTCCGGTGGCAAAAACAAGCATGGCTAGCATGGAAAAAGATATATAGGGTTTCTATGGTTTGTTATTTATCGTATGGCATACCGATGTGAACTAGAATGTGTATGTTTGTGTGTGTAATGTTTTCATATACAGGACCTCTCTTACGTACGAGGCGCGTGCTTCTAGTTTGTAGTCCTTAAGGTTGAGAGATATGTATGCAAACTTTGTCTTACTCCATGTACTGTGATGCTGCCTACTATGTTTGCTATCTTATGTCTCATGTAAAATACTATCGCCAGATTGTTAGTTAAAGTCGTTGGTTTTCACTTGACCTGAATGAGGTGATGAGAAGGACTACAACAATTTTGTCGGGAACGAATTTGGTCAGATTTGGTATACAATTCAAGAAAAATGATACATCATATTACAAGTGTCTCATATTTGTTATGGGATCGATTTGGTTCGATCATTTAGATCACACTTTTCCCAATTTTGTCTCAATATACAATAAGGTTATGTAACACGTAAAAGATCTTTAGTTACATGTTAAATGCTGCACACTAATATCACACTCACGCGTGTATTGTATGCAACTTCATTTTCAATTCGAACAGAAACACATGTCAATTACTATCATTACATTAATATATGATACAAAAGTGTGATAGAAGATCCCACACCAATTTTAACAGTGGGATAAGCATTGGATGCCTAGTTTGTCTTCTAGAATTCTTAATTATACTGCATTATCCACATGAAATTGCCCAAAGATGTTCTAGATTTATATTTGTTAATCTCATTTTTAAATATTTCGGATGATTGAAAGGATTTTGATTGACCTAATATAATTGTGAAGTATATAATTAATGAAATGATAAAATGCTCCCGAGTTCTCGATCTTTTAAGGCAATGTCTTTTACTTATGTAATGAAAATATTGTAGAAAAAGTTATAAGTTAGGCAGCAATAAAAATTAAACGTGTAGAAAATAAAAATTAAATATAAAAAAAATAATTTAATATTTATAAATTTATTAATATGTTGCCAAAATTGGCAGAAACTGTTCACAATTTTTTTAATTTAAATAATTTAAAAAAAATATATTGAAAAATATTTTTTTCAATTTATGTTTAATAATAAGTCGATAAATACTCGTTTTAAACCTTTCATCTTCCAAGACTTGGGATCCGACAGCCTCAAACTTTAATCGAGCATCAAATGATCCACGTACGTGGGCTCACGTGCACCCTTTTTTCCAACACTTGACCTCAATATTGCAAGTTGCAACTGAGGCCTCAACTCTTTCTATTCATGGGCTGGGCATTGGGCTTCTCTGATGCCAACCTCAGCCCATGAATATGTTGCAAATACAAATTGTAAATTCAACTACAGGGCAAAATAACAACGAGTTCTTCTAAAATTTATTATAATTATAATTTTTTATTATTTAAAAATCATAAATATTTTTTTAATATTTGATAAATTTAAGTAATTATTGAATGGAGATATAAAATTATCAATTTTACCCGTACTATATTTTTTTTTTGTTTTTAAACAGAAAATTAATAAATTATAGAAAGATCGAACGAGGTGGATGAAAAAATTTAAAACAAAAATAAAAAATTATCTATTTTAGTCCATAAAATAATTTTAATTTTTTTAAAAAATATATAAAATTATAATTTATAGTCACTAGAACACTTAGTAAATTCACTATGAAAAATGAATGAAAATATAACAAAAGCTAATGGATTAGACTAATTGTTAGATGATCGTTAAAATCAAGGGGATATTGATAATTTTTTTAAATAATAAAAAAATATTTGTAATTATGCCAAACCTCAAAAAAACTGATTGTAATTTACCCATAAAGTACATTTAGTTCTTAATCTATACTATTTGTAGTTCAATATCTCAACTATCTTAATTACAAAAAAAAATGAATTGATTACAATATCATCAGTGATAGTCATTTTTTTCCTCAGATAATAATTTCTTTTGATTAATTACTTCTATCAATAATTTCTTATTCGTACGCACTTAAAATCAATTCGTTTTATCAGTTCTGATGAACTGTTCGTTTTATTTTTCTTTTTATTTTTTTTAATGAAACGTCAGCATTAAAATCTTACAAGCGCTAGGTATAACTCGAAGTAATTCAAACCAGCTGTAGGTTTGTGATAGTCAGGCTTCCAATAGTTGATTGAATTCCAAAAAGAACCAAAAACCCTAAAACATTTAACTACTAAATTTGTTAATCGACAGACGATATACGATCGAAGGCATGAACTTAAACTCCACGTTACAGAAATTATCTTTTAATATTTGAAAAATATTAAAAATAATTTTAAAGAAAATATACAAGTTCAATTTATACATCAAATGCAAATGAATCATATCATGCATCTCTAAGTCCATTCCATGTACTTAGTACAGCTACAAACAAGCCCCCATACCTTACCAACGTGAGAAGCACCAAGATGGTTTCTCTTCAGTCTTCACCAACAAATGCACACTATATTACAAGAATCTGAGACACGTGGCTAGTCCCTATTGGACCAAATCGATAAATCCAAGGTTTGTTTTCCCATGTTGACGACATTTGGACCATGTAGTGCAATTAATACTGGTAATTCCTCCAATGTTTGATGGTCCACTTATTATAGGGGTGTACGTGACAGGAGGACCACTCATTGCCAATTAATATCTTACTTCAGCTATTTTCTACATTTATAGTATTTTTTTTTTTAAAATTAATGTTTTTGTAGGGAGATTGGTATTGAACTGCAGGTGCTTCTAAAGATGCCTCACATGGATGCTCACATGGGTTGGGGGAGTTAACATTTATATGTAATGTGACTTGGGATTCATATTCTCTTGGTAATTGATGGGAAAATTTTGGCAAAAATTATATAATTACAGGTGGTTAGTATATTTGGTTCCCTAAGTTACTTAATTTATATATTTAATCTTTTTTTTTAATAAATTTAGTTTGAAACATCTCGTATTTGATCATTTTTTTTGTTAATTCAGTAGTGTGTTAACAATTTCGATTCTCTTTATAAAGGAGTAGATCGTGTTTTTGGTCATGTAATTATAAGTTGTTGGGACTTAAGTTGTCAACGCAGGACTAAACTTGCCAAGAAAGAACTAAATGTGAGATGTTCGAGACTAAATTCGTTGAGAAAATTACTAAATGTGTAAATAAAGTAAGTTACAAGACTAAAATACTAATGACATATAGTTAAAGGACAAAAAATGGAATTTTTTCATTTTTTTTAATTTATCCAAATCAGGTCTAATCGAATCATATCAATCATATGATAAATATATTACACTTGTTATAAAATTTGGTCTAAATCTGGCTACATCGATTGTCGTTAGAATTTTCTATAATTGATGTGGTGTGTATTTGTTATGTTCCAAACAAAAAATCTTTTACAAAGTGTTATTCACTTTGTTGAGGTATCAGGAGTCAATTAAAAAAAACTGATTAAGGAAAATAAAGTTTTGAATTTATACGTTGTTTGAGTCCCTTATTTATTTGTTCAATGTAAAAATGATGGTATGCACTCACTTTTATAAGCCTTCTAAGCGAGGAACTTAGAAAGAGATGCATCCTGAAAAACAGACGTCTTTGAATTTATATGTAATTACTCAAAAATAAAAACTTGTTTTAATGTGATTTGATAATATAGATTTAGTAAATTCTTGTTCGGATCAGATTTGGTCGAACCAACCAATCACACTTGTTATGTGATTGATCACTTTCCCTAAATTGTACACCAATCACATGGCAAGTGTATTGCACTTGACATATGATTGGTTCAGGTTCGCCTTAGTCAGGTTTGCGCCAGAATTTTCCTATAATTTTATCATAGTACAATAGCTTCATTCCCATAGATGACATCAAATGATGTGGCATGTACTTGTCCATCTCAATAGAATATTTGTGATATGATAATACGCACTTACTATCAAATACATAGTCCTGTACTTGCAAATGACGTAGTGTTTACTTGTTCAGCTCATCCGAACGCTTTTGCTCAAAGTATTGTCCGCTGTCAATAAAACTTAACATATTTCTCCTAAAAATGGAGCCTATTTGGGAGAAAGGGAATTACGCATATATATTATAGAAAAATCTTGTATTTATCCAATCTAGGATAATAGTAAACATTCACCATTCGTAACTAAGAGCAGTCCAAATACTTCGTATTATACGAATAAATTAGTCGTATACAACATCTTCACTGTAATAAAAATGAAGGGCTTTCTAGGTTAGCAAAATCACTTGCCAAAATATGAAGGGATCAATAAATGAGGCAAAGTTTCTTGTGGGATGAGTTAAATGGCCATCATTCTTGCAACCATTTTCACATTATTACATCCTTATTTTCAAGCACAAGTTACCATTATAAGGTCCAAAGTAAGCAAGAAATCCATCCGGTGCTTAACCAGACTAATCCCACCATATAACTAACTATGTAAGGTCATTAAACTAAACCAACACCAAAATTTTCTCATGGACCCTATCATCATCACTAGACACTAGCCAAGAAAGTTGGTTTTTTCATGTAAATTTGAATTTTTTTTTAATTTAGTTTAATCAGATCGAATCAATTACATAATAAGTGTAGTACATTTGTAATATAATTATTTATTTTTCCTAAAGTATACACTATGTCATATGACAGCTGTACTGCACAAGTCATGTTACTGATTCGAATCTGGTCAAATCTGATATGAATTAGAATTTTCCTGCAAAAATTTAGGTATGAAGACTTTGGTATACTATAAGGGTAATTTGGTCTTTCATGCGTGGAATTACAGATCTAGCCTTTAATTAAGTAGCAACACAAATCTCTCCTCTAAATGAGCTAAACCCTTTTGACCTCTTTGCTTATTTCAGAAGACAAGTCAATCCCAAACTTTATCCCTATTTTCATCAGAGTGTGTCAAAATTAACACCCCCTAAACTTATAGGGGTAGTAGCAAAGCTATTCAAAATTTTATCCTAATTAAATAGGTGCTTTATTTTATATTTTATTTAATTTAATATATAAATTAAATACAACAGATCTCCTCGTATAAATACTAATAAGTAGATCTCCTCGTATAAATACTAATAAGTAGATCTCCTCGTATAAATACTAATAAGTAGAAAACTCTCTTAAACAGAGAAAAGAAAAAGACAATACGACCCCAAAGATGACGATTGAGATAGTGAAAAAATCTTTATTAAAAGTTCATGAGGTTAGTATTTTTACAAGAAGGTAAAATAATACATGTGACTATTTATTTAATATATGCACCTTAAGCGTACAAAATTTGTGCTATTTATAATATATATATATATATATTATAAATAGTAAAATAAATTACATCAATATCCCTAACCTTTACAAAATTATAAGTATATCTGTTGAGATTGTAATTGTAATTATAAGTACATTTTGCAAAAGTTTATACACAAACCCCCATTAAGATACACTACGCTAACAATCTTTCAAGGGGTAGGCTAATAATTTTGCAAAAGACAGAAAGTATTTGTGTATTTTGATCTAACTTCAAGAGGTGTCAGTATAATTTATCCTTTAAAGTATTTTATACATACAACATTTAATAGTAATTTACAGCAAAGTATATGTAGAGCAGTAGAAAGGAAAACTTCTTACTCAAACCAAGTTTTTCTAACATGTACATTAATTAAATGACACTTATTATATAATTGATTCAAATATAATCGAAGCCAATTTGAATTAGAATTTTGGAGCAGAAAGTTATGTGGACTCCAAAGAGGAATTAAACCAGCTCATTCCCAACCCTGTTTCCGCGTTAAATCCATGTTATTCCTGTATAAATAGCAGCACACGGACTCTTTCCACTTTACATTTAACACAAATCCACACTGCAATAACTTGAATTTTACTATACACACTGCAGGTGACAGCATTGGAAACTCATCATCCGCAAGAACATCCGTCCATCCACCCAGGCCACTTTCTGAAACTAGTCATCAATGGCGGAGTTGGAGAGCCCTGCGGTGATGCTGAAGGTCATAAAATTCCTGTCTTCTCTCCTCCAACGAGTCGCGGAAGCAAACGACGTTTTCCGATGCTTTGATGCTCAGAAAATCTCAATCTTCCATGGCTTGACCAGGCCTACAATCTCCATACAGTGCTATCTTGAGAGGATCTTCAAGTACGCCAATTGCAGCCCGTCGTGCTTCATCGTGGCCTACGTTTATCTTGACCGGTTTTCGCAGCGACAGCCGTTGCTGCCGATCAATTCCTTCAATGTTCATCGCCTTCTCATTGCCAGTGTTTTGGTTTCTGCCAAGTTCATGGATGATATGTGAGTTTTCGATCCCTTGATGCTTATTAGCCCTTCTACTTTCATGGGAATGAGTCTTTTGCTGATTTTTGTGGTTTTTGATGGGGTCATTTAAGATGAAAAATGCATATGCCACTGATCAACATGGATCCGCGAATTTTTCCAGTAACAGGACAAAATTGTCAAACTAGAATCGTACAGGACTAAAATTGTCATTTTGCCGAGCTTCTCCTGATCTTATTTCACATTTTGCAATGGTAACTGATTGATGATCAAGTGAAAAGTGAAAAAGAATAAAAATAAATAGGAAAACCTAAGTTGAGTAAAATAAGACTGATCCATGCTAGGCTGGGGGTGTCAGAATGAAAACAAACCATGTGAATTCTTCCATGTTCTTACAGACAACCTACCAAACATTAGGCATTCCTATTGCAACAGGCACAGTCGAAATTGTTAGAACCTGTTTTTTCTGGAGTGAAATTCTGATCGAGTTTGATTGGATCCAAACTAATTATATGACATGTACAATACAACGTGCTTGGTGTATAATTTAGGGAAAGTGACCTATCACATGGGCTCTATGATTGAATTGGGTCGGCCAAATCTGGTTTGGATAAGAATTTATCCTGATCTTGATTACCAAGAAGAAATCAAAAATAAAATGTTTTAAATGATTGCTGTGATCCGTTTTCAGATTTTACAACAATGCTTACTATGCCAAAGTGGGAGGAATCAGCACGGCAGAAATGAACCTGCTTGAAGTGGACTTCTTGTTCGGTTTAGGCTTCGAACTGAACGTGTCGACTGCTACATTTCACCGCTACAACTCTTATCTCCAGAGGGAAATGCTCCTGGAATTCCCTCCTCTTGCTGCAGCCCCATCTCCGCTAGGCCTTGGCAGGACGGAAAAGCTCCGTTTCTGCGTAAACAATGAAGGGTCTACCCACCAGCAGCAGCAACTTGCAGTTTAGGCTAATTCGGGCACGTTTGGTCCATGACCCCGTGCTAAGATAAAAACGAGACCCTGATTTTGTACCGAGGGACCAGAGAGGGAACAAGATCGAGTGCGACGAATTTGGTTGCAATGACATCAACATAAATTTCCCTTCGTTGATTTTTCCCTCATGATTTGTTGCATTTTTTTGGCGATTTTGGATCTGGATATTTCATGCTATATTGGTTTTATGTTCCAACTGTTCATACATCAAGATTTTTTTTTTTTTTTAAAAAAAAAAGATGATTATTTATATTTATTCGCGGCTAGATTTAAATAAAGAAATATAATTGTGTTTCAATTATCAAAGATGTATCAAAATTTCTTGCATTAAAACAAAAAAACTACTACAATTTATGTAAATATTTTCAATATTTTCTTTTTATTAATCATATAGGTTTGGACTTTGGAGACTGAACTTTACTGCTGGGAGCAAACCTGAAGAAAGTTTTTTGGTAGAACAGAGGCTAGAATAAGCATAATATTTGACCCATTGGTTTTGGATTTAAGTCTTGAGCCGAATACGTCTCGATCGGGCCCTTAATTGATCATTGACAATTGATAAATAAATAAATTGCAATAAGAGTATATTATTCGGGTTCGTTTATTTGGTTGGGGGATTTCGAGTTCTCAAATTTTTTTATGGTCTATGAAGCCTTTTCATATCAAAATTCTCTAGAATTTGGGTCTTACCAATTTATTTTCTGAGAGACGCCTGCCTATTTTCCTAGGCCTCTTGGGCCCTTTCCCAAACTGAGCCGTTGAGGATTTTGTTTTTGTTTTTTTGGACTATATAGACTTTTTTGGACCACCTCATTTTTATGCACATAATGTTTAAATTGAATATTATTCACTTTCACTATTATTCAAAATTTTAAAATAAAAACACAACCAAACAAAATTTCAAAAAAAATACAATTATTCAAATAACGAGATACGAATAGAGTCAACAATACATGAATTACTATGCTTGTTCGGAACTCAAAATTCTAGAGTACTCATCCGCAACAACCACCACCTTTCGTACAAGGAAGTAGAATCCGTTCCCATATAAATCGGAATCCAAATAAGGCCGATTACAGAATTTAAAGTGAAGTCCAAAACGAAAATCTAGTTGTAGCAGGAAAGTTCCCTGTCCGGTTAGAATTTGAACAGGAACAGGAGTCTAAATTCAGGGAAAGGGAGTTGCATAAATAAGCTTGTTTTTCATACTTTTCTTTTACAACTTTGTTCAGAGATCTCTCTGCACCAAAACCCTTCAAACAAGCAAACAAACAGTCAATAATTAGGGTCTATAATGTCTTCAACCTATCATAATGGTAAGCGTTTTTCTTCTTACACCTTTGTTTTTTAAGGTTGATGCAAAAGTTGTCTGTAAGAAAGTGATAACTGCATGATTCCTTCTTCTTGGTGATAGAAAATTATGAGAAATATTTGTAGTTAGCATGAGTTTTTTCTTCTTTTATCTTCGTTTCTTTCTTTTTTTTCCTCCGTTGGTGCAATGTGGTGTGATCTTGTTTTCGAGTTTATTTTTCCGTTTATTTGTATATGTATCTTGGTAATAATAACTTGAGAATTAGAACATGCAGTTGAAAATTTAATAATATAAAATTTTATTGAATTTATAAATTTTTTATATACCAATCAACTTGATTTACTTGTCATTTAAGATTTTTACATATTATACATAGTATATATATTTTTATAAAAAATTAAATTAGTTATGCTTCACTAATATATGGAATTGATAAAGTTTTTTTGAAACTTGAATTAAAAACTCATTAATGCAATTTCAAATATATAAAAAGAATTATTTCAAAGTTAAAATATGGATTTTATTGTTTATTTTGTAATTGATTAATAACGATCAATTATTTGAACAAAGTTCAGATCATTATTTATATTGTAACGATGTTCTTTTTGCTCATGTAGAAAAATGGAATAGTTTTTAATTTACGTATATCGATTACTAGTTTATAAAATATTTTTCATAAATTAATTCAGTATTAAAGTTATGATGATATTATTATGGAAAAATATGTAATTGCTTCATTCATTCTAATATAGGTAAAGACCTAATGGGTAATAGTCAAATTTGATTCAATTATTTTGGGTATAACATGCGTAAGACCCAATAAATATTGTATGAGTAGGGTTGGATACGGTATATAAATAATAACTACGGGAAACTATTGGATTGGGGACTGAGTAGGGTAATGCCCTCCCATTAATAGGCCTAATGCAGGGTGGAGGGATAGGGAAAAAGAAAGAAATTAGTGAAAATAAAGGAAAAGAGAAGAGAAGGAAAGAGTTTAAAAGGAAAAATAGTAAGATTATATTGGATTTATGGAAATTATAATTATGAATTTCAAATCCCAATAATAAATTATTTGAATTTATTTGAATAATTTTAAAATTTTTCGACTCTAATTTTGAACTATACTTTATTGAATATTGATGTATTTTAATTTTTTTAATTTGTAGTCATTTGAAATTATTTTTTTAAATTGTTCCTTTAATTCAAATTTATTGATCCAAATATACCTAAAAGAGAACGATAATTTAAAGATAACTTAAACTTTAGTTGCTTTTTAATTAGTTATGTGAATATTACAACTAATAGTTTTTTAAAAAAATTATTAAAGCTGTCATTTTTAATAACATAATGAAACTATCAGTATATTTGAATTAGCGGAAGTACATTGTCGTGGAACTGAAAAGAGTAAAGCGTGCTTTGGTGTAAACTTATTTTCGCTGAAGATATATCGTTTCAAGGGAAAATCGTCGTCTCATTGCACAAGGTATGTCATTGAACTGTACCACTTTTTATCAATAATTCTAAAAAAAATTGTTTTTTATTTTTTCTAGCACTATTTATATAAATTTAATATTTACAAAATTTACTTACATTATGCTTCTGTATTTTGGGAGATATTCTTATATGATATATTGTCTATCTTAATTGGAAGTTCACTAATTTGCTTTTAAGATAGTGTCGGGATCAGTGTAGTCAATGGCGCGCCTGGGAGTCATTCATGTGTTGCCCAGGTGCGCGCGAGGTGCACTTTTGTGAAAAAGAGCTTGGGCGGCTTGGGCCCATCAAATAAAAAAAATATCCTAATAATGAAGGGAATTTCAACAGAAATAAATTATCAGTAATCTATTCATTCCTGCCTCTTCTTTTTTCGGTTCTTCCTATGCGGTTTCCTCTTTTATTCGCCAGTGTGTCTTTCTTCTTTTTTAATAAATTATTTAGAATTTATTTGAATCTTTAGGAATTTTGCAATCCTTCAATGGTTCAACATTGGTCTTTTTAATTATATGAAGTTTTGTTATGTTGAATTTGTTTTATATATTTTATTTAACTTCTCATACATTAATCTATAACATAATATTAATTATATAAATATATAGATTACTTTTTATATTTGCGCCATCCTTTGAAAAGGCGCGCGCCGCGCCATGGCTCTAAGAGCCCTTGGCGCCATTGTGTGCCGTGCATCATTGACTACTATGTCGGGGACTGAGAAATTTGAAAGGCATATTTATAGTAATCATTATGGAAAGTCGTTTTATGTTTGCATACAATAAATAATTTTTAATATTTTACAATATATTTTAAATAAAAAATTATATATAAATGAATAAATTATATTTCAAGGAAAAAATAAAAAATAGATAAAAAATAAATAATTATTGTGTTATATTAGTTATGTGGGTATAATTATCATACTTCAAAATTAGTATGATAGTATTACTAATCGTCTTTCATGAATGTAGAGGGTATTTTTTTTTAATAATAGTATAGATTAAGTCTCTGACTTAAGATGTTAGTGCACGCCCAACTTTTTAGGGCCTAAAAAGTGGTCGATATGTTCTTGTCTCTACGGATGGTATCATATGGTGTGACGTGCACTTGCTCATTTTTTATCGGATAATATCTTATATAAGGACTTTCAATTGAATTGATATAATTAAGAGGGTGCTTAGTTAAACTTTTTAAAAATATGATATTTTAAAGGTTTATAAGATCTCCGCTCTTATTTTCGAAATATGTCCCTAGAGCATTTGAATAAAACGAGAGAGACATATACATAGTGTTTGGATTTGTGTTTTGAATGTTTTGTTTTGTATTTTGGAAATAGAGAGAGAAAAATAAAGATAAGTAAGTGTATGTGGAAAATAGATGGTATGTTTGAGTTTGTGCTTTGAGGTAATTTAAAATATTTTAATATAAGTGGTGTAGTTTTGATGTTGGAATTTGAGAGACAAATATCACTGTTTATTGTCAAATTATATCTCTTTTATATATATTTTTATATTAAATATGTATATCTATATAATATATTATATATTTAATATTGTATTTTTGGGAGACAAATTACTGTTTATTGTCAAATCATATCTTTTTTATATTATATATATAAGTGTATATATATATTATTATATAAAAAGTTGAAAAATAAAAAAAATACACAGATAAGTTGTAAAAATACAAAAACAAACATTGGGTATATTTTATCTTGTTTTGAAAAATACGAAAATATAAATCTAAACATAGTGATATATTTTTGTCGTAAAAAAAAAGTACAAATAATATGAAGAGTAGAATTTGAATATAAGAATTTTTTATAGGCTAAAATAGAAAGATATGCTATTCTATCGCTTTCTTTAATCGGACAAATTAATAAGGTTATTTTTATTTTATGAATTATTAATTATGTAGAGCTTATAAAATATTATAAACTCTGTAACATTTTATTCTTTAGAAAATAAACTCTTTATGTTCGATTAAAATAGATAATATTTTGTGTATCTTATCAGTGTAAAAATTAAGAATTGTCTTCACATAAGAAAGGGTGTTAACAATAATCTCTGCTTTGGTAAGAACAAGTTTTAGGTTAAATATTACTAGAATTTGATAGGGTTGGAAAATAAAAGTTAAAACTAAAAAAAAAAAAATTAGAGTTGGAGCGTTTGTAAGTCGGCTTAGGAAAATACTGAGATAGAAGGTAGGTCAGCTAGTCAGTGCACTTGGGCGAAATGCATCTTGGTGCACAATAGCAGTTACCTTGCTAGCTCAATTTTCCAACTCACTTGTTCTGCTATTAGCCGATATGAGTTTGATAATGTCTGTGGATAGCTCAACCTAACCGTATCTGACCGGATCCTCAATGGCGTCTTTGAGGTGCCAGGTAGTGAATTTCTGTGCAACTTTAGTCTGACTTCATTTCCCAACACTGACATGAAATGGGAATTTTGAGCTTGAGTGAGAACTTCGAAAAAAGACATTGGGGGAAGAAGAAAAATAACTTAATTTTTATAATTTTACTGATAGTTACCATACTTGATACAAAACTGTTTATAATTTTTTACTTAAATCAAATTTAATTTATATTATATTATTTAGGAGAGCACCTTTTGGTATTTTATATTTGATACAGAAAAATATTTGTATATATATTATTTTTAATTTCTTTAACTAAAGTTAAAAGATAATTTTAAAAATAAAAATTAATTTTTATTTAGTTTTTATTAACTATGCACACTCAAATCACTAGTTGAAAATTTCTAAAGCAAAAATTGAAAAACAAAAATATTATTTTTTTCTTGATTTTAGTAATACGTTGATAAGTGTTTATTTTTAATATTTGTAAACAACCCATAAATTCCATACTGAAAACAAAAACTTTACTAAAAGAAATTGAGAACACTTATATGTTATTAAAACAATTATACACATTTATAGTATACCACTCATTATTATTAATATTATTATCAATATCTCATTTTTGTAATTTTTTGAATATTTAATTTAATTTACTTATTATTTATCTAACTTTCCATACTCCTAATATATTTTGATAGTCATTTATTTATTTATTCTGATACATATTTTTTTCTATTTAATATCATATTATTATTTCTTGAAATATTTTATTTTAGAAATAGTATTAAAGAATTATGTTATTCTTAGCCTAATGCAAAGCTAAACTACCTCTATCAGTATACGACTCTTTAATATTATTATTATCAATATGTCATTTATGTATTTTTGTTTAATTTAATTTACTTATTTATTTATCTAATTTTCCATACTCCTATCATATTTTGATAGATATTTTTATTTATTTTTTATTTTGATGTATATTTTTCTTTTTAATATTATATCGTTATTCTTTATAAATATAGCATCAATATATTATTTTATAAATATTTTATTTTAAAAATAATATTAAAAAATTATGAAATTATACGTAGAGTAGAGTGTACCAAATTATTATAATGTAAGAAAAATATTTTTCTATTCTTTCCTCGCCCAAAATTTGAATTCGATGAGACCCAACACAAATGCTGAAGTCCCGGTTTCAGCGCTAGTGGGATTTTGAAAGTTCAAGAAATCAACCGCCATTTCGAGAAATCCCCTGTGCTAACAGTTCTTGCTTCTACTCTTTACAATCCCTAAATTTTCTTTTCGTGAAGGATATCACTGTGGCAACCATCTTTCTCAGTTAACTTCGTTCTTGGGTAACTCCGTTCTTTCTCCTTAGTGGGTTCTGCATTTTCTTTCTTCTTTTCTTGCTTCTTTGTTCCATAAGCGATGTTGAGTAGTTTGATTTGCTTGTAATGTAGAATGTGGAAGATCTATCTTGTTGAAATGTCGTGGGTACTTGTTTAAATCGTGAAAGAATTAGCGTAATGAAGATAATTTGTACTGTGTGTGGTGATGGGTTCTGTATTTGTGGTCTCTCTGGGTAAGGAGAATCTTGAAATCAGAATGAGGGAGAGGTGAAAAGATTATTGATTTTTGTGCTGAACAGTATGAGTGGTTTTTGTTGTTTGTGTGTTTAAGGGAAGGTTTATTATCTGTGTTGGATAGTTCAAGTATTTTAGGGTCATTGCAGATATGAATTTGGGTATTGATGACATAGGAATAGTAAGATTTAGGGCTTTCAATTATAAGTCATTCCTAGTATCAGTCAACATTTGGGTATTGCTGTTTATTTAGTTCGTATATTTGTTGATGAAGTTCTTGGTGTGAACTGTGAGATTACTAACTGTGCTAGTGTATGTATTTTTGTTTTTTGTTTTTCTTATATGAAATTTGCTAATTTTATTGTGTTCTTGGATGGTATAGGGAGGTCCTATCTTACTGCTTATATTAGCTATGAGCTTATTGGCCGATTCAAGCCCTCCTCCAAGGATGCCCGGGAAACGATTCTTCGGAAATGTTGGCTTTAACAGTCATAATTTCCCGTCTAGTTTCAAGCGTCCCAAGTTGGATGCTGTTCGGGGGTTGCCAGTAAGCTGTGGTGCCTCTGCTAGTGTTGCGGGGGAATCTGATACAATGCAGCTTGAGCCGAATTCTAGGAGAAATTCTACAGTAGATTCTCATGCCATTCCATGTGGTAATTCTCCGTTCAACATTAAGCGCCCAAAGGTAGATGGGGTGAGGGATTTTCCGGAGCGCTGTGGCCCTTTCTTACATCGGACAAATGGAGGTGAAAGTGACAGGTCTCATGATGAGGAGAGCTCCCTGTGTTCAGATGTGGCAAAATATGGGCCACCTATACCAGCAGTGCCATTGAGAAGTGTACCAACCAGTAGTGTGCAATGTGACCCTGAAGACTCGCTTGCATCTCCTTGTAAAGCTGGTGATGCAGGAAAAATGGCTGATGGTAGGGAGAATAAGGTTGATTCCCGAGAAGAGATGTGGAAGCGCGATTTAGAAGAACTGGTGGCACTTATTGCTGAGGCTAAAGACTATATTAATTTGATTAATGTTAAGTATTCTGCAACTAAAGAGGTTTCGGAAGAGTTTCTTGCAAGCTCCAAAGGATTTAATCAAATTTCCTTGTTTGAGTCTGGTACATATGAATATACTTCCAGCGAGGAACCCGAGCAGTCGATGGCTACAGTGAGACGGGAAGAAACAGGGAGAGAAAAAAATTTGACGCAATCTGTTCCTCCAGAGGCTTTAGATGCTGAAAAAATGCTGAAAGTTGAGGATATGATCTCGAAGATGGCTCAAGGAGAAAATGCTTATGAGAGTATGTCTTCTGACAATGAGGATGAAGTTTGCATTTTATCACCAGCAGAGTGGAGTATGTCACAATCATGTTTTAGGCGCAAGTATAGGGATGTCCAGGCTTCCATAGGAAAATTAAAAGGAAAGGATAAAATATGCGGCTCCGACAAGTTTACTGGTGACTGCAGCAACATGGTTGAATATCAAGGAGTTGGAAATGCTGATTTGGTAGATTCGTTTGCTCTTGGTGAAAAAACTGATAAACAAAGTGAAGCGGTATTTGAGTTTGAACACATTTATGATGATGAGCATAGAGGGACAGGGATTTGGAGGGAGTTAATTAATCTGAATATTGGGAGGCATGATCAACCCGAGGGATTGAAGGTGAGGGAGGCTCTAAAGCTGTTTGAAGAACAATATACAGAACTCTTGGAAGGACGCAAAGCAGATCCAAAAGGAGAAGGAAAAGGTACAAAACATGTTCATCTGGAAGTAGCAGAGCGTCTCAAGGCAGAGGGAGTCTGGAATGTTGCTGAGAAATCTTTTGGCCATATACCAGGTATTGAAATTGGTGACCAGTTCCGATTCAGGGCAGAACTTGCGGTGAGTGGCCTCCATTTTCAGTTAATTTCTGGTATAGATTATGTGACGCTTGGTGGGAAGAAATTTGCTACGAGCATTGTGAATTCAGGCCGATATGAGAATGAAGCTAAAGCACTTGATGTGTTGATATACTCAGGTCAAGGTGGGAATCCAAAGATTACTGACAAAGCTGGTGATCAAAAACTTGAAAAGGGTAATCTTGCTTTGATGAATTCCAAAGAAATTGGTTATCCAATTAGAGTTATCTATAAAAGGAAGTGTCAGATGGCATCTAATATGTTAGGTATGATTAATGAGGGCAATTATGTATACGTATATGATGGACTGTACACTGTGAATAACTTGTGGCAAGAAAGAGATCAAAATGGTAATCTGGTGTTCAAATTCGAATTACATAGGATGCCAGGCCAACCAAGACCTCATCAAAAGAAAGCCTCAAGAAAATCAAAGATGCCCATGGAAGTCTGCCTGGTAAATGATATCTCACAAGGAAAAGAGAAGGTGCCAATACATGCAATTAATGGAGTAGATGAAGAGAGGCCGTTATCTTTCACTTACATCACCGACATTGTTTATCCATCTTGGTATCAGCCCATTGAGCCGATTGGTTGTAATTGCATAGACGGCTGCTCTGACTCTAACCCATGTTCTTGTGTTTTAAAGAATGAAGGGGAGATTCCATTCAATGAGAAGGGATGCATTATTAGAGCAAGGCCCATCATTCATGAGTGTGGTCCATCATGCAAATGCCCGCCTTCTTGTATGAATAGAGTCAGCCAGCACGGTCCTAGATATCAATTGGAGATTTTTAAGACCGTATCAAGAGGTTGGGGAGTAAGATCGCGGAACTACATTTCATCCGGAAGTTTCATATGTGAATATGTCGGTGAGTTATTGCGGGATAAGGAAGCCGAACAAAGAATTGGTAATGATGAATATCTTTTTGATGTTAGTGATGGCCGAGATGAAGGTGAATCTGAAGTTCTTCTTGATTTTCGTACGAGCGATGATGGATTTGCCATTGATGCTGCGAGGCTTGGAAATGTTGGGAGATTTATTAACCACAGCTGTTCCCCCAACCTTTATGCGCAAGAAGTTCTATATGATCATCAAGATAAGCGTCTGCCACACATAATGTTCTTTGCTAACAAGAACATTCCTCCCCTTCAAGAACTTACATATGATTACAACTATAAGGTAGGCCGAGTTTGTGATGGCAACGGCAATATCAAGACGAAGGATTGCTATTGTGGTTCTAGAAAATGCACTGGGAGGATGTACTAGCAATCTTTTTCAGGCTTCTTGGTTCTTCAAAAGAGAATGCAGCTGACATCGAAATTTTTGAAGTCCGTGAATATGTCCTAGTCTGGGATCATTGCTGCCGCTGTTATAGAGAGCAATGGGATGATTCAAAATCAGAAATGCTTCTCTGTTGCTCTATGTTGTGTTGTTGAATATATGTAGTTGAAGCCAAATACTGCAGGGCACCGAAATTTGTCGCAGGCAACTGAGGCAAGAATTTAGTATTATACTCTTCTTTCTTTCAGTTTTGAAGCGTATATGTCATCTTTATTACTTTCTGAATCTGTACGCGCCTGTTACAAAAGTATGAGTATGAGAATAGCAGCTATAAAGAGTATGAAATCTATCAAAATTTAATAAAAGCATAATAAACTGATCCAAACAGTCTCCAAAAAATGATTCTTGGTTGCTGTAATTGAGTTGAGCCATATATATGACATGAAGAAATAAAAATAAGACAACCGTCGATGTTGAAGTATATGTATCCAAGAACTCGCAAATAGTTAATAATTAGAAGTGATAATAGAACACAATATGCTTGATAATTGTTTACGGCGAAAGTTTATGTTTTTTTTATTTAGACTTTATGTAATTCTTTTCTTGATTTTTTTGTAATTTGTTTTAGTTTATGTAATTTTTAAAAAAAAATTCTGAAAATTTTGGGCAATTTTTTAATTTTTATATTTTCTGTATTTTTTTTTAATAAAAATCAGAAAATTTTCAAAAATTTCTGAATTTTTTTCCTTAATTTTAAATAAGTTTGAGAAACTTTCCAAAAAATTCTGTAATTTTAAAAAAGTTTGAGAAAAATTTCAAAATTTCTGAAATTTTGTTAAAATTCTATAGTTTTAAAAAGAATTCAAAAATTTTGAAAAATTCCTGAAATTTTTTGGTAATCCGTACTTTATATGCAATCATTTGCTACCTTTCATTTATCGGAGTGGATTACTATAAATATTTATAAATTAACCCAACAGTCTCTGAAAAATATTTCTCGGTTGCCGTAATTGAGTTGCCAGTAATTTATCAATTGTTTGGCTTTTTGTAATTGCTATTACACTAACTACTCCTATTTTTTCACAATAGAAATCGAACAAATGTCAATATATTCATTAAATTGAACTAAATATATGACATGAAGAAATAAAAATAAGACAATCGTTGTTATTAAAGTATATAGATCAAAGAATCAAAAAAAAAAAATAAAAAAATCAAGAATTCGCAAATAGTTAATAGAGAAAAGTGAGGGATGCTTCAAAAGTGGGGAATATTAGGAACTTTACATTTTGTTAACCATAGATGCTCCTGGATTTTAATGTTCAAGAACTGTTTATGATCACCAAGACAAGAGAATGCCACATAATTAATATTTTTTGCAATCAAGAATATCCCTCTTCCACAGGAACTTATGTATGATTATAACGATAAGGTATGCCTAATTTGTGATGAGAATAAAAAATATCAAAACAATGGGGGAGTTTATTTAAAAAATGTAGTAAAAGAAATTAAAAAAGTAGTGTGCTTTGGAAAAATTTAGAGAATTAAGTGGTACCGCGATGCCACAATTTTTATTTAAAAAACAAAAAATTTCACAAACCACCGCGGTGACATTGTTTCTAAAAAAATTAGTTATAATTAATTATTTATTATAAATAGTATTATTAATTAATTATTTATTATAAATAGTATTATTAATTAATAAATAGAATTTAATAATATTATAACTATTTTAAAACATATGTATTTTAATTGAACAAACAAATACTTGATGAAATTGAGCAAAATTGGTCTTGTTGGAATCGTCTGGACGACGGGATTCGAACGACTATGGTCTTAATCTGTGATTCGTCCTGATGGTGGAGAAACGACAGCAAACAATTTCAGCGCGAATTTTCGGTGGAAAATCTTCAAATTTTCATATCTCAACAAATATTTAATAAAATTGAACTAGGTTGGTCTCGTTAGAACCATTAGGTCGAGGCGAGTCTAGTGGTGGTGGTCCGTGATCGTAGGTCGCTCCGGTGGCGGCGAATCGACGGCCGAAAGGTGCGGTGGTCGTGCTAAAAATTCATTATTTACGATTGATAAAACTTGAAATTGTTTGTGGGGAAATGTTCGTCTCATCAAAGGGAGTCGAACGGTATATTTGATGGTTGACAACTCGCCATGATGGTGTCGAAATTTTAACGAGAAGTTGACAGCAATTCGTCGTGCAATAAAATAATTTTTTAAAAAAAAAAAATTAAAAAGTTGTCATCGAATTTTTTTTTTTATATAAAAATTGTGGCACCGCGGTGAGTAATCGCGGTGCCACTTAATTTTCTAAATCTTTCCAAAGAACCTTACTTTTCTAACTTTTTTTTTTTTCTACATTTTTTAAATAAATTCCTCAAAACAATGGACCGCTATAGCAGTTCTCATAAATGCATCGGTATGAAACACTATCAATAACAATAACGTAAAATTACGCCCTACTTTCAAAAGGTAATAATGAAAAATTACATCGATAATCACTAGAACAGTGTATCAAATGTCATGGGAGCTCAATGTAATTTACCATAACAATAATGTTACAAATAACAAAGTGAATACACTAGTCACATAAAAATTTACAGAAAGAAACTTGAGAGCTTTTCATGGATTCAAAGCTGTTCATGCATCTATACGAGTATATGTATGAATTTAAACAAGAAGATGATCTAACAATATAAACGAAAGAAGAATAGTGTATCCAGATCTGAACAAGACGATTGAAAGGGCAAAGTCTTGTACTAAACACAAAGGAAATACTTCATTCTTGCATCAAGAAATTTGAGGCCTCGCATCCGAGAAATCCACACAAACTTTGTTGGCTTCAACTCCATAGAGTTGCCCACAGAGAATCATACGCAATCTCGAAGCATGTCACAAAACCAAGAAACTCAGGCCCGAAAAGGATTGATAGTACATCCTGATCTTGCCGATGCATTTACAGGCACCACGAAAGCGATCCCTCGTCCTGATATTTCCATTCACATCGCAAATTCGGCTATATGGATCTTATAGCTATAATAATACGTAAGTTCTTGTAGAGATAAGAGATATTCTTGGTTGCAGAAAACATAATGTGTGGCGATTTCTTGTCATCATTATGATAAACAATTTCGTGGGCATACAGATTAGGTGAGCAGTGATGCTTAACGTATCTCCCAACATACCCTAAGTTTGGAGCATTCGTAACAAAGATTCATACTTATCGACTGTTCTTGAGGAGATCTATGGCTGCTACACTGCTACTTCCTCATGAGAGATTTTTCAGGATTTTGAGAAGAGTAAAGAAAAGAAGTGTGTTAGTGGGATTGTGAGGAAAACATACGTCCAGGGGTTATTTATAGACTCCCATCCGTCCACTAACAGTTATGGGGTCTGATTGAATTCCTAGCTTAGGCAATTTCTTTGCGAGTTAATTGGAGATATATATAAGTGAGAGAGAGTGAAAAATTCTATTAATTGAAGTGATTTCTTGGCATGGTTGAGGCCTTACTATCAGAAGACTGAGAACTCAAATTTTACGAGTGTGGGCGCATTTTCTTTTTTTTTTTAAAAAAAGGATGCGAAGAATCCAATGAAATTAAATAAAAAGAATAGAACTTCAGTTATGTCGAATAAAAATAAAAAAAAAAAAATAGTGCAAGACTGTTCAACTAGGAATTTTGATATTTATATAAATTAAAATTTTATTTAGTTGAATTATTACGTAATTAGTTTTAAATATTCACTAATTGTGTTTCTTTAAAAAGTTTATGCAATCATTTTATGAATTAATTTACCTGTCATTTATTGGAGTGGATCATTATAAATATAAAAAATTGTACTTTCAACCTTTTTATTTGCAAACATGTGAAGATACAGTAAAATGTCTAGAAATACATTAAACGTTAACAATATATCAATGTCTAAATGAAAACCATGAACATATATCCTTCTGCTAAGAACTGAAAGAAAAAAGATACAATCTTTTATGAACATTTGATTAATATTATATATTTAAAAAAATTATGTAACTTACTCATGAATAAACAAAAAAAATTTAAAGAATAATTACAAAAGCATGCATTAATTTTAATTAATTTTTTTATTAACCTTTTGCATAAGGATCAGAATAATTTTTTGATTTATCTTAACAAATAGAGAATAAGTTAAAAGTTAATATATTACAATCTCATAGCAATCCATCATCACATATACATTAAAATGTCAAGGCAAGATTTCAAGAAACAAGTGCTTAAGATTTTGAATGAGAGAAGCACAAACTCAAACTATTGACATACTACAAACATCATGGAACTGGGAACCAATACAATTATTAGGATTCTCAGCCGTAGCACCGAATGGGATCGTTGCAGCCCTTCTCAGTTGATTGCCTGAAACCGAATCGACCGCCCTTGGCAAGATACTGCTGGTGATACTCTTCAGCTCTGTAAAATTTCTTGGCGGGCAGTATCTCGGTAACAATCTTCCTGTTCAAAACTTTTTGTTGCCTTTCTTTGGATTCGAGGGCCGCTTTCTCTTGTTCAGGTGTGTAGAAGTAAATCCCAGATCTGTACTGAGTTCCTACGTCATTCCCCTGCATCAATGTATCGGAAGCTTAGTTTTGACCACTGGGACTAAAACAATCGCAACAATAAGAAATTACAGAAGTTGCAATTGCAGGTTTTCAATAATAATAGCTACAACGAGATTATGCACATCTGTGTTTGCATGTAGAAGTCATCAGCTACAGGGAGCAATTTCAGTCGAAATGATTTTACAAAGACGGGCATAATACCATCACACAGGGTAACTAACAGCTGAGCACCTAACATGTCCGTAGCCATGATTAGGGGCATAACCAACTTGCTGATTGAAGATAGCTGCTGGAAAACTGTCCAAGCAGTTAAGAACAGTGGTAAGTGGCTGCTCTGTTCTACCAGTTCGGAAAGGAACCAGAGAAGTGTCCAGCCTTAATCAACCTAAAGACGCTCTTGCACAAAAGGAGATTTTACGCAAAGAACATGCTTGTACTTGGAAATATTTGTACATTGAGAACAACATAACAGGAAAACTTGAGCTCAACACCAACTCAAACTTCCCCGTTGAATCTAATCGGTAAACAGCCCTGATGAATGTCTCAGAACTGTGTTAACATGTGGGTTTGCATGAGTGTGTATACATCTTTTTCAATCTACATACTTCATAGATCAATTTCAGAAGGGAAAATGATCCAAGCTTATCAGTTTCAACAACTCTAATTTAAAGGTAAGAATCATTCCATACTTCGTCCAAACACAGTTGCCGTAACTCTTGATAGACTCTGATTTTAGCAGTTCCACCTAGCACTCATCAAACCATTTCTTAACTAGTTTCCAACTCTAATTGTAGACATCATATTTTGAAAATAACCTTAGTATTTCTCCAACACTTCTGCCAAATTCAACTAACATAATCCACCGAAGAAGTAGATTAATACGAAATACGCTTCCAGTCAGTTGATTGAGTTGCACGACACGACTAAGTCATTAAATCCATCAAATGTTAAATTACTAAAAGCATCATCCACCTTCAAGAGAACTATGACCCATGTATGAACACAACTGAAAAGAGCAAATCCTATAAAGTGGCAATCAAAACCCATCAAGTTGAAATCAGAACTAATTATGAATAAACGTGTAGCCGATTTCACCTAGCTCAATCTCCAGTAATCAACTAAGATCAAATGATATCCACTCCATGAAAGAAAAATTCAAACATAACCTTCAATTTGGTAGTAAATCACGAAGAGGAATCAGAATTCAGGATCACATGAAAGTATAAACATGAAAGGCATCAAATACACTCATCCAAACAGAATTAACCCTGTTCCTATCACTCAATATCAACAGAAAACAATTATCAAACGCTATTTTCTGAAATTGAAAAGAAAAGAGAAAACCCACCTGGCGATTGAGGGTTGTGGGATCATGTCTCGCCCAGAAAACATCAAGCAGAGTATCGTAGCTACACTCTTTGGGGTCATACTGTACCCGGACCACCTCCGAATGATTGGTGGTACCCGAACAGATATCCTCGTAAGTGGGATTATGCAAATACCCCTGAGTATACCCAACTTCAGTCTTGGTAACCCCGGGCACCCTCTGGAAGGCCAATTCGACACCCCAGAAGCAACCCGCTCCGAATTGGGCGAAGTGCTGACCCGGAGCGGGGATATCGTCATCTGGGCCCTGGGCAATGGAGGAGGTAGAGGAATCCACGGGGGAGTCGCTGGGAGAACGGGCACCGAATCCCAGTTTGTTGAGCCAGCTCATCCTGAGAGTGGAGGGTTTGAGAGTGGGGTTGCAGGGGGAATTGAAGGGCTTGAGGAGGGGTAGTTTGGAGACAGAGAAAGAGGGTTTGAAGAGGGAGAACAGAGGAGGTGTAGCAATGGTGGTAGCGGTAGTTTTGAGGAGCATTTTTAGAGAGAGAGAGAGAGAGAGAGAGAGAGAGAGGTTACGTGTTGGGTAGTTATGTGGGGGAGTGTGTGTGGAAATTAGAGAAAAGAACAATAATTATGAGAAATAAATATTTCTGTTTTATAGTGAATATATATTTGAGACTATTTATTTATCAAGTTATGACTCAATGTGTTGATTTTTATTTGATTTTATGTATTTATTTTACTTTATATAAATTATTATAATTTATTTATTATTATTAATTATATTAATATATATTAATTCGATTGAAATCTCGTTCAATATATCGAAATAATTTATTTATTATTATTATTTAAAATAAATTCTCCTAATATTATTCTGGCATATAAATTTAAATCATTCTACTGTAGTCTATGGAATCGAATTTCATAAATATAAGTATATTTTTATTTCGTTAGAACATATTTATGAATATCATAATTTTATATAATTTAAATTTACATTTAATTTAAATTAGAGGATGTAATTGAATATTGTAAATAAAAATAAATAATTTATTCTCAGATTATTGGGACGCAGTTTTGTGAAAATAGGAAGAAGTAGGCATATGAGGGTAGGTACGTGGACTTACATACACCAATCAACTGCCAAGTTGGCAAGAATTTCGGTAAGATGAAAATATCAGGATGATTGCCACGCGTCAACGTCTCTGTCGCACGATTGTTCTGGGTTATTCCTTTGGTTTCTGTTTGGTTCTATTAGGCTAATCATATTTAAATCCCCTCTCGAAATATTAAATTATACATTTTTTTCAAAAAAAATTTAGATTTATACTTATATTCCCTTCAAACTTCACTGTTCATACGTGACCCTTTTTCATTAGGGTTTGAATAAAAAATATTAGCTTAAATAAAAAAAATCACATCAATTTTTAATTTTGTTTCTCATTTAAAATTCTTATGTATAGTTTTATATTTATAGATGGATAAATATAAAAAATATATATGGAGCAAAGGTAAATTTATTATTATTTTTTTATAAGTACAAAATTACTATATAAAAATGAGCAAAATAAAAAATTTATGCAATTTTTTTTTTACTTACGCTAATATTTTTTATTTAAATTCTAATAAAATAGAGTTAGGTGTAAATAGTAAATATACTGTTTTCTTAAATATAAAAGGCAAAACCTTGCGAAGCAAATTGTAAAAATTGTTGTATCTTGCTAAATTGAATTTGAAATAATTGTTCATCACAAATTCAGAAGGTCAAAAACCTTCTAAATTGGAAAGAATATTTCTTTTTTTTTTTTTTTACAATAAACGGTATTTTATTTTGTTCCATATATTTAAATTTAAAAACTGATTTAATATATTAATAATTCATAATCAACATATATTTAAACAAAATAAAAAGAATATAAAACTATTATAAAAATAATTATATATATATATATATTGATGAGAGTTGAATATATAAACATTTTATTACGAGAATTTAACTTATTAGTCAAATGAGTTCTTGTTGGCAATTAGAAAGAACATTTCTCGTAGCATTCTTTTGCCATATATGGCCAAAGACAAAGGGCACTTTGTGGACAAAAGGCATTCGTACGGGCATTTGCTCTGTATCAAATCTATACTGTACTTAATACTTTGTGCATTGAAAATTTGAATGGTTGTCCTATAATTCATATTTTTTAAAAAACTAAGGCTAGGATCGAAAAGATAGCCGTGTCGTGCCTACTATTGTCTAGAAAATAGGACTATAAACAATCGAGTTGAATACATCTCAATTTATTTAAATTATTATCGAACTTAATTTGAATAATTAAATCGAATCTGAACAAATTTAAATTGAAATCAAATTAAACTTGAGTAATTTAATATTTTTAAAAATATTTTATTATTAATAATTGGATAATCAAATCCCACTCAAACCGAACTTATAAGGATCAATTTAAATCAAATACTGAATAATTTGATATTTTTTGAGTCCTACCTAAAGTCATTGTTTTTAGCATTTGCCTCCCTTACTCATGCCTTGATATTGTTTTTAAAATAGTCATGTTAGTGTAGCTTCTCCTTAATGCAAAAAAGCTACAGAAGTTGACCAAAGACAAGACGAATATGGTTGTTAGGAAACTGCTGTGAACTAAAGGCTTCGGGTAGGTACCCAATGCTGCAGATAGACAAAATGAAACTTAAGGTGCCTGAGTAAAGAAGGTGGCTCCATATGGGAAGATTGAAGGCCTTTTTCTGCTGTAAAGAATCATGATTGGGAATAGATTAGGAAAGAATAAAGGGTGTGAGAGTGTAGGTAATTGTTCTGTTGTTTCGGCCTCTCTATCGTCCCACAACTCACTCACTCCTGCATGTCAACTAGGTAGTCAGTCGTTGCCCAACTCTCTCTCTTCCCCTTAATTATGCCGCCTCCCTTCACACTTTTTGGGCTCCCAAGGACTTGGCTAGGAGTCGGAAAAGGCGCTTCCCCCCATTGCTAGCTTAGTCAACTTCAGTTTCGTTCATGCCTCTCGCCCGAGAGCAATCACTTGCTGCTGACCAAAGAAGTTTATTAAGCTAGCCCTAATATCCCCACCTAGCTTCAACAACTTTGCATTAAGCTAGCTGCATAGCTTGTAAGTATTGGGTGGGCCATGTCCCATTAGTTATTGGTAGGCCCAAAGAATAAAAGGCCCAAACCCGCACTCACTTGGAAGCCCACTTTCTCTCTCTCTACATTAATTGCACCTTTTACTCGGTTTTCTTGAGAATGGTTCTCCGTTCCAAGGTTTTGGAACTTCCCTTTGTCCCCTCTTCTTCCACCACTTCAACCTTTAAAAGGGGATATTTGCCTTTGGCCAACCAACCGATTGAACTCTCTTGAGCATCACACTGATAGTTCTTAGTGAACTAAATCTGTTTCGTTTGGGTATCAGTGATGGTTGTTTAGTCGGGTTTTAGTGATAAAAAATCTTCGTGGTGGTCGGTTACTTTAGTGGTGCAACCGTGAGTGTTTCGGGTGCGGTGCCTTGTGACCGTTGTCCGTATTTTGGATCTGGCTCTCTGAGCCTTTTATCATAAATTGATAATCTTTGTGATTCTTTATTATTTTTGTATATTTCATTTGTGTAATCTTTTTGGCCTGTAATACTTATTTAGAGGAGTTTTGTACTTCATTATTTGTAATAGTTTAATAGATTATTTCAAACTTCCGCTGAAGGATATATTCCTAACATAACTCGTTCATGATTTTTGCAGTTGAAAAAGCCTTCGCGAAGGTGAATCGAACTTTGGTCCTCATCTTTGACAATCAAGAAGTTTCAAATGTGAGTCTGGATTTTATTGAGTACCAATAATTTGTTATTCTTTTTTAAGGCTCTATGAAGCTCTTGAGAAACCAATAATAGAAGAAAAAAAAAACCTTTAAGAAGCTCCTCAACTAATAACTCAATAATTTAGGAACTGATAGCCCAATAATTACAATAACTCTAACTGTAGCATCTAACTCCCATCCATATGTGATCAGAGGAATAGATAGCCCATTCTATTCTTCCTTAATCAATTAAAACTATCTTTTATTTCAAATTTTTTTATGTTCTAAAAGTATGGAAATACTGTAAGTAATAAGTATTTATTATTAATGCGCCTGTAGCTCAGTGGATAGAGCGTCTGTTTCCTAAGCAGAAAGTCGTAGGTTCGACCCCTACCTGGCGCGTCAAAATCTTTTTCGCCAAACTAAAACAGAAGAAAGATATCAGCCGATATTAAAAGACATCTATCTCTGACAAGTGTTTACATTTGCTTGCAATGTCATTGTTTTGACTAATAATTTAATGACCATAAAGTATCAAATGATTTTCCACTCTTTTAACTGTGACTTAATTAACACGATAAATATAAATCATTACATGTTACATACGATACAAAATCACATCAGGCCGAAGAGGACAACCAACGACCCCAAAAATGCAAGGACCGAACTATCTATTCTTACACGGTGGAGAATAGACGATGAGCTGGAAGGACTGTTGCTCTTAGAAGATCCGGGAGGAAGAGCGCCACCAGGCTGCGGTTGAGGTGCACCGACTGGTGACATGGCCTGATTGCCTAGTACACTGACATGAAGCTTCATGCCCCCAAGGCAATGCAACCTGTTGCCACAAACAAAGTACCTGTCCTCGGGACTCATTAGGACGAATGATGTGTTCCCATTACTACTTGATTGTAGTACGTTGGTCGTGTTGCACCGCTCGTAGTTCTCTTTGGTCACCTCGCTAACAGAATGGTATTGCGAATACTGAAATACTGCAAGATAAAGGAAATGAGTTTATTACGTAGTTGTATACATAAATTTAAACTGTTAGAGAGAAAAGAAAAGAGCATATAATGTTTTACTTAAATAAGGTTGGGAGTATATAATGTTTTACTTACATAAGGTGTCGCCAACCGCGAATGTCTTGCCCTTTGCCCAGGAATCGAGGTCAGCGCTGATGTCCCAGCCGGTGTTGTCTCCTACAGTGTAAACAGTTGCTGAACATGTTGAGGCGTAGAACAAGAGTAAGATTGTGGAAATTCGAATAAGAAATTTTGCCATTTCCCAAGCTGGAAATGAAAATGGGGGGCTGGTGGCGCTTATAAAGAATTTAAAGCAGGGGGATATATTTATTTGTTTGGAATTAGATTACCTAACATCTTAAAGAATTGAATTTACTTTAGAAAAGGAGAAATGATGCTATGCTAGCAAGAATTTGAAAGATGCTGCTTTGGTAGGGTAGCTTCGAGGCCAGTTTGTTGGCGAGTTGGCCAGAAGTTGAACCAAAAACTTAACCCATACCTGTGACTGTTGGCCCACAAGGCAGAAGCTGCTATCACCAGTTAGCAATTTTTCATGCATATCACAAATGCTAAAGCAAGGAATATTATGCATTACATGGGTTGGCAAGAAACCAAAATTCATGTATCTGATTCAAAATATTGATGATACACTTGAAAAATGAATTCAATTGATTGACTCGGACGATCTATTTCCACAAATGGCATATTTGGAATAGCCATATCAACAAACTCGTGTATTGGTAAGAATCAGTTAATAGCTCAAGTATCTATAAGAATGTAGACTATGAATATCATATAACATACAGTATGTGCATCATGATCAAAGCATAGATGTTTTTTAGATCAAAATGTAAAATAACTCAGATCTACCACTTCACACATTGAAAACCCTACTACTCGATTTCACAAAGAGGGAAGAATGTATGTCAGTTCTAGCAGCCACGTCAGGATACAGCACGCCGAAGGAGTTACATAGCTTCTTTTCCAGTCTCATTAACAAACCATGAACAATACAAGTACAGCAAAAAGATAACACAATTCATGTCTTCCAGTAGCACCACATATCTTCTTCATATGGGTTTGATCTTGAAGTGTAGGGAGATCAGAGAGAAGACAAAGCATTTTAGATCCTGCAACAACATAATGAAAGAAAATCATTTCTTGAATCAAAATTTTGTGAAATGAGTGAAGCAAAATCATCAGATCTGAAGACAACAGCGCAAGAAAAAATAACAGTATATATAATAAACAGAATTGACAAGTTATAACGGAGAAACCATTTTTTCTTGCAGTTAATATATTGTTGCCCAATCAAATAATACCATGATAACAGGAAAAACACACATTACATGTCATATTAGAAATAGAACAAAGGAAATCACATGCGTAACAGCCTTGAATCAAATAACAAGTGCTATGCATAGAAAATCTTGCTCCAAAACTTTTCTTAGAAGCATCCAATTCTCATATGTCCATGAATCTGCCAACCACATTGAGCTGACTGACTATACATATTGGTCAAGTTACAGGTAATACTAGAAATTCAACACTGCCAATCATATGCATAACAATGTTAAATCAAATACAAAGAGAGGTCTGTGGAAAGTCCTCAACCAAGATATTAAGATCCAATTCTCATATGTCAATGAATCTCCTAACCACATCGAGGTGACTGACTATACATATTGGTCAAGTTACAGGTAATACTAGAAATGCAACACTGCCAATCATATGCAAAACAATATTAAATCAAATACAAAGAGAGGTCTGTGGAAAGTCTTCAACCAAGAATTCTCTTAGAACATTCAACTTCTCATATGTCAATGATCTCCTGACCACATCAGGGTGACTAACTATGCAGCATCCATCAAGTTGAAAATAAATGACCAGCCATTCTTCAGTTCTTCTTATGTCATCTTTGTTAGAAAACTAATGGGAACCTATCTAGCTTCCAATAAATACTACAGACTATAATTAATCAGCCAACATCTGAAAAGGTATTTAACTTCTTGTTTACAGAGAATATTTAACTTCTTGTATAAACATTTACATACAAGCTTCTATTCTACCTTTTCCCTCGGGCAGGAGATAAAGTTTTCCCACCTCACACCAGTTGAAACATGTGCAATCTTTAAAACACTATCCCAAGACTCATGCGTCAAACTCAAAACCACATAATTCGACATCCATATCTCACTTGCAACCATGATTTAATTCCCAAAGAATGAAATTATACAGGTAAAATGCATATGAACACTACACCTGAACAAGGTAATAGAAGATTCGTAAACCCTCAGGATCTTTACTAGTCTGAACATCCATAAGAGAACCAATCTTCGACGTCGTGAAAGAAATATGCTCATTCCCCATCACAATCTCCAGCTCCTGCCTCCCCACACGGTCAGGCTCCGGCCAATTGTTATCATCTTCCTTCATTATCTGCAACACAAGAACACCCAATAAAATGCCCCCATTCCAAACCCTAAAAATTAAAAATATGGCCAAAACTAAAATCAGCTCTTGCCTCAGAATCGGCGACGATGGTGAGGAAGATCTCTTTGCGAATCATAGTGTCGTTCTTGTAGTTAGAGTTGTTGGCGTATCGGAGCTTGCCGTCCGGTCGGAACTCGAATTCCAAGAACTCGTGCCCAAATTTTCCCTTGTGTCCCACGTAGTAGCGCAGGTAGAACTCGGCATTGTCCTCTCCTTCAGCCATTGCCGTTGTTTCAAGGCTTCGCTTTTTCTGCTTTGTGCTTGCCTGAGAGAAGGTACGAGGGTTCTAGATTCAATTCTATTCTATGCTTATTAGGTGGGCTCCTGTGAGACTAACTGTGGTGGGCTATTCGCGTCCAGATCATCTGTGAGCTTAAACTGTGTTATAAGGAATCCGGGCCCCAATCGCTCCACACTAATGTCATTCGGATTAACTCGGCTCCCAACTCAAGGACTCCACTACTCGTCACCAATATATATATATGTATTTGAATTGAAGAATTTGAATTTAGAAAAATAAAATTATTTTAAAAAATATGAAATTTATCAATTTCATTGGAATATAGTTCAAAATTAAAATAGAATAATTTGATATCTTTTAAATTCGAAACTATCAAAATATATTCAAAGAATTGGTTATTAAGGATTTGAAGTCCATGATTTCAATTCCTTCAATTTAAATAAAACATAATATTACGGATAAAATATCAAATAACAATTTTAAACTTTTCACAAAATATATATATATTTATTGAGTAATAGTAATTTTGATATTGTTACTATATAATTATGCAAATTATTTTTTTAGTCCTTTAACTTTATCCGTAATGAGTTTTAGTCCTATAAGTATGCTTTTTTTCTTATTATGTCTTTTAAGTTTCAAAAGAAATAGTTCGAAATAGAATTTTCTACATAATTTTCCAAATCAGCTGAAAATTGACTACGTGAAAGGTAATTTGTTGAATTTTTGACGATTTATATATGAGTACAATCACATGTAATAATACATGGCTATTAATGATGACTAACCATTATTTAAATACCAAAATTCTAGAAAAAAATTGTATAAAATTTTAAATTTTTATAATTTAAATTAAAAAATTAAATTTAAGTATCAATATAAAAATTAAATATATTTAATAATAGTATTATTTACTATAAATAATATTAACTATATTTTATATTAAAAAATATTTTTTTCTATTTAGTGATAAGAATTATGTATAAAATTATTATTAGAAATAATTAGTCTTGTCATTAGATTTTACAAAGTAACTATTCCTATTATAAGTTTAAAATTTATTACTGTGATAAAATAAAAATTATTGTCACTAAATATATATAATTAGTGATAATGGTAAAATTATCACTTATTTTTTAATTGAAAATGCAATTTACTCTCCCGTGGTAAGAAAAATGTGCAAAAACTCCCTGTAAAAAACTAACAATTTACCTCTTTGTGTTATTGTAAATAGAACAAAATATTCCCTTATGCTAAAAAATGCACTACACGCGCCCTCCTGCATCTGAGTATGATTTTTAATTGATATAAATATTATAAAAATAATATATATATATATATATATATATCTTTATCTTCTTCTTCACTGTCGAATCGCCACCGCTCCTCTGCTTGCTCGCTGCGCGCCCTAATCTCCCTTGCTCGCGCTAGCCCCCCTCCTCCCCTAGTCCTCCCCATTGCCACCTACCTACATCCCCTTCAGCATCCCCAACCTCGCCGCCGCCTCCTCCTCCCCCTCCCCCTTTTCTTCCCAGATCTGCCCCCCTCCCCAGTCCCATTGCCCCTTCCGGTTCCTCCCAGCCACTCGCTCCCCTCTTCTTCACTGGCACCCACCTCCTCTTATCCCTCTCTCACTATATATATTCATATAAATCTTATATATATTCAAATTTAATTATATACATTATATATAAATTTAATTATTGTTTACTTAAATCTAAATTGTTGATTCGAATTAGATAAATATATATCGTTGATTTGTTAGTTAAATTTAGATCTTAAATTGAAATTGAAATCTAATAGTTTTTAAATAAGGGCATAATATTAGATATATGATTCTAATATGTTGTTTTGAAGTTAGAGCGGATATGAGATGAGCCGTGGTCAAGGCTTATCACATGATCATTTTCGTCCACCACATATATGATAAGTCATTGCCATGACTTATCAGACGTGCTCTTCTATCTAGTTCATATTTGATAAGTCTTGGTGCATGACATTTTTTTTTATGTGGTCCACTATTCGATTTAAGTAACTTTTCGTAACTACTACTTAAGTACACATGATACATTTTTTTATGGAGAAATATTTTAAAAATATTAATTTTTACTAGAGTTTTCTTTAGAAAACGTGATTTGAGATTTGAATCCCTTGAAATTCTGCAATCGTAAAGAGACATACCATCGATTTGATTGGATCATATTTTAGAAGAATGCAACATCGGATTTCTTGCATTCTTCCGATTCTCTTTATGGATTTGCATAAAAAAATTAGAATCAATGGCTGTAGGTAAGTATCTTAAAGTATTTGCTTCCACACTTAATAATCTAATATGTATATAATGTAATTACTACATATATGTTAGTAGGAGTGTATGCGGTGCGGGTTAGTCCAATTTTTTTTGGCCCAAACCAATGTTTGCAATTTTTGAAAAGCCTACCCCAAGCCCAACCCGACAATCATCAAAATCGCACTTTGTGGTCTAATTGGGTTGGAGCAGGTTGGGGTAGTTTTTGCGATTTTAGTATAGAATCAATCTTTAGTACAATCATATTAGTATTTTATGGTAACTTTATACCTTTTTTACAATTATATATCATAATAAATGTATTTTCCTGTAGTGATAGTTAGCAAAAATATAAAAATATGATCTATCAATTATTATATATTCCGTGCGGCATGGAAAGGGAGGGGAGGAGGGGGCACACAGAGAAGCCAGGAGAAGAGGTGGCAGATGGAAAGGAAGGAGGAGGTGCGCGGGAAAGGGGGTGGCGGACGGCGGACGGTGGGGGCACGAGCAAGGCATGGAGGAGGCAGACAGTAATAGCCAAGTGTTAATTTTTGTGAGGCGAACGGCAGTATTTTATTTTTCGCAGGGGTATTTTGAATATTTTTAATAACATAGGGGGGTGACTTGCATTTTACCCAATTAGAAAGTATGGAATGAGAGAATTCTTCTTCATTTGGGTTGAATGGATGTTGATTATGCTATAAAGAAAAATGAACCAACTCCTATTACTGAAACTAGCCTGCTGGGTGAGATTGATCTTTTCATAAAGTGGGAGTTATCTAATCGCCTTAGTGTGATATTTTTAAAGACTAAAATCTCTATTAGTATTCGGGGGGTCAATTGATTAGCATGATAATGTCTGTAAATTGCGAAAGGCCATAAATGTTCGATTCTTGTGTTAGATAAAGCACTTGCAAGCACCCTAATTATGATATTTACTTCTCAAAACTCACAGATTTAAATTGTCTACATGAGCATGCACATTATGAAAATGAGAGATATTATGACTCAATTAATATTTATGCTTATACATAAATATTATTTTAAAAATTTTAAATTAAAAAAAATACAGTGCATGCCATTTACAAAAATCGTCAAGAAGGTTTTTTCTCTATTTTTAAAAATACATGAAAATAAATTGTTATTTTATTTTTTCACGAAAGATTTTTTTTATTACAGGAGGTAAATTACACTTAATTTTTTCTTTATTTCTCGTAAATTTTTATTTTCTTGTAGTGAATGTTTAAGTAAACACGAGCAGGGTTCGCGGTAAAATTTTGTGAACTTAGACGGGTTCGAAGTCTTATGGTAACTCGCTCTGAATCCAACCCCTATATAATTATTAATTTATCTTTAAGGTTTTTGGACTCACAAATTTAAAAACTATGATCAAATTAATTATAAATAATATTTATATCTGAATATATAATAACATATTTCGTTTTTTTATTAATAATATACCGAAAAACTAATGTATTTTGTTTTTGATAAATAAGAAGATATTTATCATTCTCATTTTTTTAAAAAAGTAATTTTTATACAATTAACTAGTTACAAAATTAGTCGGGACGGATTAGGGTCTATTTTTTGATGAGAGTGAGGTTTGTCCAAGTTTTCTCAAGACTAGAGGCTAGCATTTGGATCGAGCAATTCGATTCACGAGCCAATTTGATCGAATTTCAGTTTTTTCTTAAAAAATATTAAAAGTCGGGTTTGATTATGGGTACGGGAGCCTTACTAGATCTGATGCCCAATATTTAAAATAAGAAAGATATTTTCTTTCTCCTACTTTCCAATCTTCTTTTTAATTCTTCTTCTTTTCCAACAAAAAATTCTTTTCAAATATTTCATTATTTTTCTCTTCTTCCCAAGACTTGTATTTTTATAAACCCTAAAATGCCACAAAAGAAGGTAGAAAATAAATTACCAAATCCAAATGTTAGTGTCTAATGTTTACTTTTATAATGGTTAACTTAATTTCTATTATTTTATTTATTTTCACATTTTTATTGTTTAATTTAGTTTACTGAAGTCAAACTTTTTAGCTTTAACTTTTATTTAATATACTAATAATTAAAATAAAGTATCTAAATATTCACAATTTATAAATGTAAAATTAAAATTTAAATAATAAAAAAAATATTAGTTAACAGAGGTCGTCTGAAATTCTATAGAGGGGCACACAACGCGCTTTTTATAGTGATTTTGAAATTTTGATTTTAAAACATTTGTAAAAAAAATTAGGCAAATGACGTACCCGGCTATCAGGTACCCATAAATTTAATGTCGGGTTCGAATAATTATTTTAGCAACCTAAAACTTCAATATCCGCCTACTCCCATCCCTACTCAAGACGAAGTGCAGCAGCTCTTGGAATAGTTCTCTTGCCATCTCCATAATTCAACTCTCTTTTCCCTATCAAGGAAAAAAAAAAAAAAAGAAGACCGTCTCTTTTCCATAATTCAAATAATTCAATTTGGCTTTCTAAAAACTGATAATACATTATATAGTTCACTTTGCATATGCAAATTACATAGTAAAATAGTTTTTTTAAATATATATAACTGACTGAAGTGTTCTTGCATTGGAGTTCTTGATAAGTATACACCGTTGGGATAAGACACACACATATCCATTATTGAAAGACAAAACAAACATAGTTAAGGAAGATTCAAAGGGTCATAAATAAATGCTTTCATATCGTTGATGACATTCTGCTGGGAGGCAAAGCCGTCGAGGTCGGAGTAAATGTAATAGCCAGCTTCCCCAGTCCTCCAAAGCAAATTCTTGTACTCTTTAGGAACCAGGTTTTCTTTTGTCTGAACAATCAACTGCACCACTTTTCTCCTGTGATATTCAATCCTTTGTCTTAATTTTGCAATAGCCTCTTCTACTGGATTGGCTCCACCACACTCGGCTGCTTGCAGGCTCACACTGTTTATCTTCCCTTCTTCTTCTTCTTCTCTCTGTAGAGTAATTCCGTTTCGTCTTAGATACCGTAATTTCACTCCCCTACCTACCTAATTCATCAGCTACTTGTATATACATGGACGTTTTCAAGAACTGATCATATAGAGGCGAAGAGCTTACCTTTAAAGTACGTATATCGTTCTGAATTCGTGCTACCATAGAAACATGCTTCAACAAATTAACACACTCGACACTTGTTAGCATCTCCTGGGAGAATTTTATTCCAAGGAAATGGATTACCATATAAGTGCAGGTTTTGCATCCAACGATCTCCCAGGCGAAGGACAAGTATTCGTCCACGGTCAGTGCTTTATTGTCACTTGAGGCTTCCTTTTCTTTCATCATATATGTTAGGCATTCAAGCCACTGCTAAAAATAAAACCATGAGAGGGAATAAAACCTCAAGACTATTAAATCACTTGAAGAATTAATGCTGTCAAGTATTATATTTTTCATATCCACTGCAAAAATCCATCCCAAAAAACCCGTGTTTTGGGTAGTGTACCTCCTCGATTAGGAGACTTTTGACGCAGCGACCTTGCTGTGCTGAAGCAATATCTGCCCATTCATTTACTGTGTTGTATAATGCCGTAAAAAGAATTTCAATGTCGTGAGAGCGGTGAGTTGCGGACGGTTGCTTTCTCCAACTGCAAGCCAAGAAATTAAGTCGTGTGTAAGATATCTATATATTCTGCTCTTATTCAATGGATGGTCTTATATATGATCAGTTCAATTGCATGTGAAAGTGAAACTTACTTCCTTATTAACTCAACAAAGTCGCGAGCTTCATCCATGGAAGAATAGTGATCCATATAATCGTCTATCCGAGTGAAAAGAACGAGGGATTTTGTATAGCAAAAACGGGCATCGGATAGTTGAGGATCGGTAACGATTAAAGCACTCAAAAAATACGAAACGTGTAGTATATTCCTTCCAAACGTCATGCCATCCATCTTACAGTCGCTGTACCATCTGTGGAATCTATATTAGTACATGATGTCCTAATCAAGAACAGGTTTTAAAGTATACATGAATACCTCTCGAGTAGTTGAAGTTCTTTCTGGTACTGAGCTTGGCAAATACTAAAATCTTTCCTTGAAAATTCAAGAATGTCTTCATTATAAATGGTGGGGCACCTAAACCAGACAACACAAATGAATACAAATACTAAGATGTGGGAAAGGTCTAGACCAGTTAACTAAAACTGCAGATCCTATGCAATTATATGTCACCTATCACTACCTGTATGCTGTTTTTAGGATTTGAAAATGGTTGACATCATATAGCTCAATCCATAGTTTTTTTTCAATTATATTTGACGTTCCACGGAAGTTCTTCAGGTCGCCTTCCACCTTAATTAGAACGTTTACAGTCACAAAAACGTTACAGTTATCGCGTGCTGAAAATATTCACTATGCCACCATGCTAAATTGTTTTCTCATTATGAAAATCATAACTAGTACCTGTTTCTGCAATCGCTTATCGAGAATAGTTTGATTTAGCAACTGTTGCTTCAGATACTTGCCGGTCCAAGAATGTATTTTCTCAAGTACAGCTTCATCTTCGTGCATTTGAAGCTGTGAAGCTTTGTAAAGCTCAAGAATTGTAGTCACACCAGTGAATTGCGCACTTACCGAGCTGAAGAAATGCTCTTGATCGACAAACGCTGCCAATTCATCTAAACCAACGCTCGAGAAAACCATGAATCTCACAATCTTGATGAAATAGGTAACTAAATTTTGAGTGGATTAAAATTTCAAATACCTGACAAGACATTATATCCGTTCATTCGCAGGAGTCGAAATGCCATGGCTCGACAACTAATATCCTCAAAAATCTGGTCTTCTCTTTGCTGCCATAACCTGTTTATAAGAGCAGTGGCAACAGCTGTAAACTGTGAACATATAATACATATATGCACGTAAATTCTTGAGACGTTTGTGTTTTAAACCAATCACCTGTGCGTTTCGTCTAGAATGCTGTCCAGTTCGTACTGAAAATACCGATCTATTCCCAGCCTTTCCATGTTATCCACAATGCAGAGTCGAGTGTATATGTCCATGGGATAAATAGTAGGTACTGCATCCATAGTAAGTAAAATATGGGACGAGTAGTAAACAATGTATTATACGTTCTTGTATTATTTCTTTATTTTTATTCAAAAGCACGTAAAAAGAATCAGTAAAAAAATACGGGGTAGAATTGTTAAAATTAGTCCTGTAAGTATTGGACTGACAATTTTAGTCCTATAAGTTTCAATTTAGTGGCAATTTTAGTCTTTTCGACCAAAAAATGTTAGATTTTAGTCGAACAAATTGGGACTTAAGGTTCCGACTGCCAACTGGCTTGAATTAAATCCGTGGCGTCCTCGTAGGATGTTGACATAAGCAAAAATAAATTAAAAAAAAAAGACCCCTCTTTCTACCTATATGTGGAGAAGTGAATGGAAATGAAAATTGGTTGAAAGGGAGTGAATGGAAATGGAAATTGGTTAAGGAAAAATGATGGGTTGACAAAGACGAAGCTATTGTCAGAAGACTGGCACCGGGATCGTTCACCGAAGGGAGAAATTGAGGGATGAAATGTTAGGATTGAAATTGAGCGAATTTAAATCATAACATTTTAGTTGAATTTGAATTATAGCATTTCATCCCTCAATTTCTCCCTCCGACAAACAACCCGACGCTGACCTTCTTAACAAAGCTTCACTTTTACCAACCCATAATTTTTTCTCAACTAATTTCCATTTCCACTCATTCCTCAACCAATTTCCATTTCCACTCACTTTCCCCCATACAGATAGAGAGAGAGAAAGGTGAAAGAGGTTTTTTTTTTTTTCTTTTCTTTTTACTTTTTCTTACATAGAATGCTACATATTTAATTCGAGCTCAGTTGGCAGTTGGGACCCTAAGCCCTAATTTGTCCAGCTAAAATTTGGGAATTTTTGGTCGGGAGTACTAAAATTGCCATTAAATTGAAACTTACAGGATTAAAATTATCAATCCAATATTTACGGAACTAATTTTACTACCTCTATATATACAGAACTAATTTTGTAATTTCGCCAAAATACGGTAATAGCAAATATACGTATGATATATATGTACATGTATACTACATTTAATAATAAACAGTACAGGAGATGCATCCATAGTTAGTAAAATTGGGGCCGAGTGATAAACAACACATTATACTTACTTGTATTATTTATATTTCTATTAAAAAATACATACAAAAAATTGGCATAAAAAATACAGTGATAGAAAATATATGTATCCTTCATATGCATGTGCATACTACATATTTAATAATCAAAAGTACAGAAGATAAAACGGGAAAATGTATTGTATTTTTATAGACAGATGACAAATTAAAACTAAAAATAAGACATAACCATGCATGCATTAATTAAGGGGTCAATGGAATTTATCTCCATGTGATATTGCAAATAAGTGAATTATCCTTCTATGAAAAAATAATAGCAATTTACCCTCTATATTTTTTATAATGAAGCAATTCACCTCTTAAATTGTTATATTTAGAAAACATATATAGGGGGATAGATTGTTATATTTTTAAAAATACAGAAATGTAAATTATTATTTTAACCAAAAAAAGAAAGAAGTAGGTACCCCATGTGTTGTAAATTTTGAGAAGGGAGTGCAAATATTCCAAGCATTTTTGGTCTGGACAGTGAATCAAAGCAGCAGCAGTAGTGGCTGGTGAATTGAAGAGCGACCCATTACTTCTTTGCTCAGCCATCAATAGCTTCTTCCAATTACAAGACTCTCCAAGTCCCTCAGCAACGTATCCCAGCTTCCCATTTCTTAACAATAATTACAGTTATTTCACCAAAACATTGTGTTTTAGAATCTTAAATGACTAGCGATAATTATTTCATAAATATACCATGACTGATTTCGTATCGGTAGTATTGCATCTCAGATTATACTCCATGTATACAAACAATGTGTACAAAATTCACATACCCTACTTAAAAAAGGGTATCAGATGAAAAATTAGAGACAAATATATAGTTTTTTGTCTTGATTGATACAGATTTAGAGATGGAAAGTTTTTTTTTTTTTTGGAAAAATGCAATTTTAGTCCTGTAACTTATAGTGGTGGCATTTTGGTTCTGCACGAATTGATATTCACAATTTCGTCCTGTAACTATAAAAATTTGACAATTTTCATTCTTTTTCGGTCAATTTGGCTGGAAAATTTACATGTGATTTTAACTTAATTAAATTGCATTTTTAGTTCTGTAATTTAAGGACATGACATTTTTAGTCTTATAAACTAGGGGAGTTGGCCATTTTGGTCCTACATGAATTTATTTGCAAGACTAAAATTACAAGTAAATTGCAATTTTCAGCCAAGTTGGTTGGAGGACTAAAATGGCTAAAATTATATAGTTACAGGACTAAAAATGCCACCCCCTTAAGTTACAAGACTAAAATTATAATTTTTTCTTTTCTTTCTCAAATTATTAATAAATTTTAAATGGATTATTCTAAATTTAGATGTTATTTGAGACAGAATCAGATTGAATTTTCCGTCTCGAAAGAGAGATGAAAATTTCTGTCCCTAGAATTTAGCCACGGGATCTTCAGCTACTAAGTGCATCGACGAATTTTTTTATTGCTATTTATTTTCAACGATGCAAATCTTTTTGTAGTGACACCTATATATATTTAAGGAAATAAAGTATATATATATATATATATATATGACAATTTGTCCCTATAAAAAATGAATTATTTTCTAGATTATAAATGATTAAGGATAAAATAAAGGGATAATTATATAGCCCTTCCTGAGATTTGGTATAATTACATGTAAAGTTTATGTGATTTGATAAATTATATTTAGTATGTTTGAGATTTGATTTTCATTTAACAAATAGATCTTTCTATTTCAGAAAAATTTATTCGAATTTATTAATATTAACAAAATATCATATTCTTTATCACGAAAGAATAGTTTATTAGTGACAGAAATTTAGGATAGCTATAGTCTCACTTCCCAGGGACATTTTAACAAATTTGGGAAGGAAAGTAACCAAATGGTCAAATAATGTCAGCAAAAAGTTGATGAGAATTTGCAATGGCAAATTTGTCTCAAGTTTCGGTGCACACTTGGCGGGAGGGTGTTTTGTCGCAATCTGTCACTAAGTTATTGCAAATTTTATCTTGTCCAAAATTTCTGTGGAGCTTGTGATGGAGTTGACTTGTTGCTAATTTGTGAGGACACGAAGGATTTTAGACAAATTGTCTTTAAAGATGGCAACTGTTGGAAATGTGTCGCAGAATTCG